>NC_037669.1:146388511-146490717 GCF_003255815.1 Theropithecus gelada
AATATTGCATTATTTAAGCAATTACATCATATGGTAGGCCAGCTTAGATTTGTTCTGGGGAATCCAACTCTGTAATAGTTTTGGAAAGGGGAAGATGAGGCTATGCAATTGTCAAAAGCTTTTAATTTTTTTGAAAAAGAACATGATATTGCCACAATATATTAAAGCCAAACAGAAACTATACACATGTGGTAAAAAATGATAATTGAGGTGAATATATAATGAGGACAGAAGGTTAGTGTCATCCATTAAATTGTGTGTTCTATTAGTGATGAAGAAATCATTTGTTTCTGAAATTACTGAAAAGCAACTGATAAAAATAAATAGCCAAGTGGATGGTTTTCCATGAAGCTGAACAAAATAGCAGAGAGAATATTGGAGTTTAGACAACTGAGGTCAGTGAGAATAAATCCTCAATTTGAAGAAAATAAAAAGATAGGAGAAAGGGCTCCAGGTGATGTGGTGGTGAGAATAGTGAGAATGGACACAAGCGAAGTTCCTGAGGTGACATAGGAAGAACAGTGAGGATACAGCAAGAATAGAGTTCTTGCTGAAGGAAAGAAAGAGAACATTAAGCTCTAAAGAACTTGTATTGTCTGAAGTCCACAGAGGAAGAAAGAAAAGGCGGAGGAGAAATAGTAATAGAAGACAAGACCAAGCAAAATAGGAACAGGGAGAACAGTGCTTGTGGAATCTAAGCATAAAGGGCATCAAATAGAGGAAACACTGAAACCGAATTAGGAACAAAATGAAATTATAGAATTTGGAGGTGGGGAGCATATCCTCAAATTGACAGAGACATTCAAAAGGCTAGAGATGTAATTACTAAACTTTGAGAGAATAAAAGCAGATTGCTTTAATGCAAGGTAAGTAAGTCAGAAAAATGGCTTAATATAAAGAAAATTTGTTCTCCATGAAGAAGTAATATCAGGATATTTTATACGTGTTGCTAGGGAAAGGGCTTCTCAGAAGATAGCCAGGGTTTTCATTAACACTTTCCATGAATATTCAAGAGATATACCATTGAGGATGCAGGATGTGTGATCATGGGGGTGGAATCAGGAGATAAACAGATTTGTGAGTAAATGTGTCATTATGAGGAAATGTAAAGTGACATATTTCGCAAAGAAGGGAAAACAATGAAGGAAATTATTTCCTGTGCTTAATTATGTTTAATTATGACCCACTGGGAAAACTTGGTCAAAAGGAAGTAAACAAAGCCCTGAAGAGAGTGACCACGTTGGAAATCACAGACCCGACTGGGAATGGTCAGACAGGTTCTTGGCATGCGTAAAGCACCTTAAACAATTCATTGTGTGTGACAGGACATATGTAAGAAGAAAAGGGGCGCATTGAATCAAAGGCAAATACAAGAGCCTGGCATGAGACCTCAGGAGTGTTTGTGTCAGGTGTTGATGATTGGTTCTCAGTTCCAAACCCATCCTTCCGTACTCAGCTTGAGAGGCTAGGCTGGGACTCTGCAGACAATATTTCTGCCTTGACACTTGCTCCCTGCTACACTCTGGCAATCCAGAAGATCTGCGATCTGGATCTGCAATCCAGAAGATCGCACAAGCTGGAGGGTGAGAAGGGGCTTTCTCTTTTCTGTTGGCTTGTACCTGCTTCCTGTTCCTGTTAGCATTGCATCAGCAATGCTTTTCACCCAGGCAGAGGCAGTGCCTTTCTGGAGCAGCACCTGAATCCAGTTTGCAGTTTTCTTCTTACTTACAAAACTGGCTTCAAGGGACTCCTTCAGGGACACCAGCACCAGCCAGCTGACACCTCCTCTTCAGAAGTCTGAGTTCCAGGCTCAGTGATCGCTCCTCCAAGCTTCCAGGCCACAAAAATGCCAACTGTTTCCCTTTGTTCCCTGACTCATGAGGGTGGTCATTGTTCCCCACAGTTGCGACTTCCATGATAACTTTGATGCTTTCCTGGTTCACAGTTTTAGATCTGCTTAACAATTCTTGAACACCTAATAAATTAATTTTGCTGAAAAACTTAATTAAGTGGTTTTTTGTAATAAATAGAATATTAATTGTATTACAGACTCTGTTAGCTCCACTGATTATAATAGATACTGCAAATTTAATATTATAGGAAAAAAAAGAGAAACTTTCAACAAGTCATTTTACTTTTTTGTTTTAAAAAACTTTACATCGAAAGGACAGAACAAATATATGAATAAAAGAATTGAGCCTAACTGAATGAGGAAATAAAAGAAACTCAAGATATTTTAGGTAAGAATAGGATAGGCCAAAAAAGAATAAATGGAGAATATAGACTTCTACCACCAAGGTAGAAGCATGTATGGAAGCAGTAAGTATTGGCATGAGTTTAGTAAAAAAAATGTTAAGCCAAACTACTTTGATTGCCTTTCATCCCAAATTAAAGAATATGTACAATTTGTAAACACACACACACACACACACACACATAAATAACTCAAAAGTGAAAAGTCAGGACAATGTCAAGTATACCACATAAACTGTCACACAAGTTAACTTGAGAAAGCCTCTGCTGATATCCTTGTGAAGAAAATGGAATAATGAAGTGAACCATTGTATAGTCAGGTGGATGTGTGTTGGGTTGAATTACCACAAAGTTATTGATTAAAGGATCAATGGCAATATGTAGTGAAGACTCTAGTCTTATTTCACAGGATCTGCCCTTGGTTTTGTCCTATTCCACATTACATTTTAAATCAATGATGTCAATTCCCTTTTCCTAAAGACCACCAGCAACATACTTGTCGTTTAAAAACATATTTGTTTGGCTGTATTATTTGTTGCAGTGAGCGAGAGTGCTCATTATGGGAAATTCTCTTACAGGATTTAGGTTTTAGCTGAGTAATCTTCAGTAGGTTCTAAGGAAGTGGAATTTTGCTCTGCATTGGATGCTGTTAGGAAGCAGGGGCAATTTTATGATTAGTTACCTCAATCAATCCTATCTATAAAGAGAGCACAGTAGAGGAGGATAAAGTCATAATTGATGAGGAAGCAGCAATCACTCATATTAGCCAGGGGCAGATGAAGTTTACTATGTTGTGAGTTGCAAGTGACTTTGTTTTGCTTCACTTGATTATACTCTCAGAGTATCCTTTCTGATGTTGCTGTGCTGTGAGATGGTTTATGTTCAGCAAGAGAACAACATGGCTTAGCTATAAGCATCAGACCAGGATGTCAGGGGACACTTTTCTCTTTCTCAATGATTTATTTAAATAAGTACCTAGAGGGCAACTTCATCAAATTTGTAGATGACATCAAGCTGACAAAAGATAGACAACCACAGTTTAAAATAAAAAGTTTTTAAAAAGACAATGTATACACTAGAGATAAAATGGAGGTTAGAGATGATAAAATACAAACTTGTCTTTTATAAATTGGTGACAAAGATCTAGAATAAATTAATTATGCGTCCCAATATAAGGTCAAATACAAATGAAAAATAAGAGGCTTTATTTTCCCTGTTGAAAATCAGAGATTTCCTTTCCCATTTTATTAGAGCACGTAGTTTGAAAAACTTGTAAGTTCTTCATGTCTTTGAAATACATATAAACATGTTTAAATACATGTAAATTCTTGCCACAGTATGATTCAGGACTGTCTTTCTCAAGCACCTGGGAGCCATCTCTGTAAAATGTAATCATCAAGGACAACAGTGCTCCTGTCTCCCAGTTTCTATGGGAGGGTGTGGGGCTATCATCAGTTCTCACAAAGTTGCAAAACTACTTTCTGTCTTAAGGACATACGACATTTAATTTTCCTTCGGATAAGTCAGTTAAGTAATACAGATAATCATCTTAGTTGCCAGGGGAATTTAGGATAACCTGTGTGTGACAAATGGTATTGTCAAATCCTCTTACTTGAGGACTAGTTACTCTTTATCTTCAGAACATGTGCGTAATGAGTTGTATCCGCTTGGCTATATAAAAGAGTGAGATTTCTATGGGTCTTTGCAATCTCTTTAGTGGATTGTCTGTGATACACATCACATTCTAGTTTAATGGTATTCAAAAATAAAATTTGTTTTCTTTCTCTTCTACTTTTGGGATGAAATTCTCTGGATTTGGAGGGGAGAGATTTTGTTTTCATTAATACTTCCCCAACACAAAGTCACAGAGCTGTGGCAAAAATGGAGGGGTGGCGCATTCACCGAGCTCCCAATTCAGAGTTCTTTTCAGGAAATCACCCTGCTACTAAAGGATATTTACATGTGCACGGTCACCATCTTGCAATTATACTTGGAAGAAGAGGACTATGAATAAGGATAAGTATAAAACATTGTTCTTTGGTTCTGAGGAGATAATATTTTTTCTTACATTGAACAGGGATTTAAATGTATTGTATAGTAAAAAGAAAACCAATTCAAAGTCATAAAAGAATAAGAAAAGTGTCTTGTTTCCATTGGAGGAGTTGTGAGTAGAAAGATCCCAGAAGGTGGGTTAAGTTTTAGGGATGTGTCCATGCTATTCAGGATCACGCTACCATCTTACTTCTTGAAGTGGTCTCTAAATTTCAGGATGTTCATGAGATTCTATAGAATTGGCCACATAGATTGGGGGGTAGTGAGTTCTTTAGAAAACGATTGTGGTTGCTGGCACCATTATGTATGCCACACTGACATTTGCTCAGACACAGATCATCCAGTCTGGATCTTGAGTGCAGTGAATCATGGTTACTGGCACCTGCATGGATGTTCACATCCCCAACTGTTCTCCAGTCAGATGAAAACCAGCACATTCACTGAGAGGGCCTTTCTTGCTTATCATAAGGGAAAAAACATTTATGGTGACTGGCTGTCTCCCTTTCCACTAATTTTTGAGAAGTAGTTATATCTAGCAGCTCAGTTGGAGGTCAGAGTGTAAGTAGAAATACGAGAAAGAGGCCGGGCGCGGTGGCTCACGCCTGTAATCCCAGCACTTTGGGAGGCCGAGGCGGACAGATCACAAGGTCAGGAGATCGAGACCATTCTGGCTAACACTGTGAAACCCCGTCTCTACTAAAAATACAAAAAATTAGCCGGGCGTGGCGGCAGGCCCCTGTAGTCCCAGCTACTTGGGAGGCTGAGGCAGGAGAATGGCATGAACCCAGGAGGCGCCTGTAGTACCAGCTACTCCGGAGACTAAGGCAGGAGAATGGCGTGAACCCGGAAGGCGGAGCTTGCAGTGAGCCGAGATCCCGCCATTGCACTCCAGCCTGGGAGACAGAGTGAGACTCTGCCTCAAAAAAAAAGAAAAAAAAAAAAAAAAAGAAAGAACTATGAGAAAGAGCAATGAGTGATACATCACAATATCATTTCATCTCAAATTTCCTCATTTGCCTCAGACAATTCATGCAGTGATTATGGAAAAATATGCAGAGAAAATAATACATGTAATTCAAATGAAAGAGTACTGCCTGATTGTTACAAAATAAATCATTAAAAAGGCTGATAATTCAGAAGGTGTTAGAGGAAGGCAGAGGTAGACATTAGGATGAACAAGGTATAAATTATTATAGCTAATCAATTTTATTTTGGTAATTATTTTGAAATTTATATAATGATGTTAGTCATTATTTCTAGGCATTGTTTCTTTTAAAGAAAAGTCACTAACCTACTAATGGCAGATGATCTTTATGAAGTCTGCCCCTCAAAAGGTATGTTCTTTGAAATCCACATGTTTGAAGGCTTGCTTGGTCTATACATTACAATATTTTCATTATATTCTATTTGTTTCTTTATCTAAAAATAAAAGAAGATAATTTTTCAAATTAGAAGATTGCCTTCAATTATTGATAGAAGTATTCTATGTGTTTGGGAATTTTAGTCCCAAAATTTCTCCTTGGTCAACTAACTTTTATAAAACACTAAAGATATCCAAGTGCCCTTTAAAAGAAATATGTTTGTATGAAGTTTTCCTGCAACACTTAAAATGAGTTTTTTAGGAAAGTACAAATGAAATTTTCTAAATATATGTCAGTGTCACATTTTTTAAAAATGTGGGTAGCCTCCAAGGGTGGAGTTTACATTTTTTCCTATGGTTGAAATAACTGTGCATTGGGGAAAAAGAAAACAAAACGAAACGAAAATCCATGGAATAAAATGGTAAAGGTGAATGGGAAATTTAGAGCTTTGTGGATTGTGTGAAGAGAAACAAACAATGGGGATTTCCAGTCTCTAATATTGTTCACGTGGGCTGTGGGATGGTGGGAGAGGAAGACCATGAGTTTTCTTTAGAACATGCTGAAGTTGTGATGTCTCAGGGAGATCCAGACAAATGTCTATATGCCTGGTGCTCATAAAAGGAGTTTCAGCTAGAGAAAAAGATTTGGAGATAATTCTTTTAGAGGTGATATGAAAATAATTTAATAATATTTGAGTTATAAATTGAGAGAATCTGAAAAACATAAATGTTTAGAGGCTTCTACATAAAACAAGACGTTAGATATTTTTTTTAAAGCTGCCTCCAAGTTATGCACTGCCTTTCAAAGTTTAAGTAAAAAGAAAACAAGGAATTGAAAGCATAAAATATGTGAGTAGTTTGAAATTAACCAAACACCATGGATAATCATTTTTACCAACTTCATGACTCTGAGAGCTTCACTAGCCAAAGCAGAGAATCTGATTGATAACTTTCGTGGCACTTCAACTTTGTTGTCAAAATCCTTCCAGCATCATGTCACTCCCAGATGCTTTTGCCTTCAGACTACACTCAGCATTCCTTCTTCCCCACCTGCTTACATCAACGAGCCCCCAGGATTTCAGAGCTTTGCTAGTTAGCCTCTTCACTCCAGTTGTTCTCTGTGAAAACTTCATATTTTGTCTATTTCTCCTATTTCTTCCCTGCACATCAGCTAAATAATCTAATGAATGATGTACTCAATCCTAATGAACACTACTTTGATTATATCTGTATTTTCTCTTTTTTTCCAGGTAACACAGACACACTTCTATTTTTAAAGGCATGATCGCCATTTCAGACAATACAGAAGATTAGGAAATTAATTGGGTAAACGACAGCTCTTGTGCTCAAGCTGCACCAAAAGAAAGTACTCTATTGTATGGTCAGGTAAAATATTAGTTTTGCTTGAATTATCAAAGTTACATAATTTTAGAAAGTTTCATGATTAACAAAATAATAAGAAAGAAAATCAAATCTGCCTAGAGATAATGATGAATAGCATTTCTATGTTTCTTTTTTATACATGTTTATTTTCAGTATCACCACCACTATCTTTACCTTCCAACCATTTCCCTCTCCATCATCATCATTGCTAAAATTGTTTGAGTGCCCATTATGTGCTAGCACAGGGTTAAATGCCTTGTGTGTAGTATCTCATTTAATTCCCAAAGCAGTTTCATTATGTAGATATTATTTTCTTAGTTTGGCAAAAAAGAAATTGAGCGTTAGAAAAGTTATAAAATTTATGTAAAGACAAAACAGTTTGGGGAGAAGCAGAATATAAAACTGGGTAGACTGAATCCTAAACTGCACTTTTGAGATTATATTATATTAAATTGGGTATTGTTTAAAATCTTATAAGGGTCTCATGATGGACAGATTTCTCTTTCAGTAATGTTTGTGTTACTTTTTTTTCTAGTGGAAACTGTTTTACTTTTATCTTTTGAATGCTGGTTGTGGTAAAGTTGGCTTACTAAGATATTTTGGACCATAATTACTTCATCATTAGAGTAACCCTTTTATCCATCCTCCATTTGGTAATGTTGTATTTTTGTTAACTCATACTTTTGTTCTTTTCCTGTTACTAGGCAATGGTATAATCAGCAACCATATAGCTAATTTCACAGTACTTCTAGAATGACTATGTGCCGTGAATTGGGTTGTAACGTCTTGAACTGAGTAGTGACTTGCAATAATATTTTCTAGGAACAAAATACACTAAAGGAGAAATGCAAAACTTTCATATGTATGTATATATATACACACACATACATGAATATGTGTATTCATATACAGATGATTCTATATATATGAAACTTATGAAATCATATATGATTATATATTATATATGAAATACATATAATGTATATATTTTATAATTAAATCAATATAGTTTGGCTCTAAAGTTATCAAGTCCAGGTAGCCTCTTTTATGCTCTCAGTGATAATTCTTGCCACCTTAGCAAAGATAAATATTAAGACACCAGATTAAATTTGAGTTTCAGATAAATAACAATTTTGTTTTGGTGTAAGTATGTCCAAACAGTTCATGAAATATAATTGTGCTATAAAACCATTTTTTATTTGAAATTCAAATGTAATTGAACATCAAGTATTTTACCTGACAAATCTATCTGTTGAATCTCATTGTACTTGAACAAATACTTGTTCAATGAATTAAGTGGTTTCAGAATCTTTCTTTTGAGAAAAATAATGTCCTTCACTCAGTGCAACAGTAACTTCTCTCAGGGATGAACTGGGCAGGCCTCCGTCTTGGCCTAAATTACAAGGTAGTTTCTTAATGACTCACATTGAAAGACCATCTGATATGTGACGTATGTGATTCTCTTTACCAACAACATAGATGCATTTATTAATGAGCTCAATCATGTGAATAAGATAATCTTTAAAGACACCTTTAAGGTCCATGTTCCATTCTTCTTATATATTCTGATGTGTCCTCCCATAGCAAAGATAGAAACTGGAGGGGGTGCAACTGGAGACTGTTCACTTGTACATATTTTTATGCACTCAATTTTAATAGTATGTTATATACTCTTATTAATATTTATATTTAATATTTCACTCATTCTTTTACTTTTTGCTATATTCACTTAACTTTGTATGATGTCTAAAATCATACCTGACACAATGTACCTTTTGGTATGCTTTAAAGTACACAGTATCATTTGGACATGTTCTTGGCCAAAAGGTTAAATATGATTAAGCCTCTAGAGTTAACTTTTATTTAAGAATCTCGATATGAGAGGAGCACATTAAAAAACATAGTGTAGTTATTAAAGACTCGTTGCTCTACAATGCATACATCCTGCATTTACGTTCTCGCAATAATCCTCTTCCCTTGCATCTAGGTGGCCTGGTGAGTTGCTTTGGGGACGATAGAATGCTGCAGAAGTGACACTGTTTGATATCAAAGGGTAGACGATAAGAAGTCTTGCAGCATTTGCTCTTAGAATATTTGCTTTGGCATGTTCCCTCTCTAAATCCAGCCTCCATGCTGTAAGAAGTTCAAGCTACATAGAGATGCCATTCTGGTTGCTCAGCAGCCCTACTGAGCTCCAGGCTGAGAGCCAGCATGGACTTCCAGGCATTTGGGTGCATCAAGCTGGATATCCACCCTAGTCAAGTCTTCTGATTCTTTTACATGTAAGTCATCATCTAACTAAAAACCTCCATGAGAGACTCTGAGTAATAATCCCAAGGCCGAGCCCAGTTGATTCATAGCAGTGAGATAATAATATGTTGTTTTAAATTATGGGATTGTTAGTTTTTCAGCAATAGGCAAATGGAACATATCACAAGAAAGGAAACAGACAAATCCAGAATGTGGGATACTCTACAAGACAAATGACCCAATTTCTTTAACAGGTCAATAGCAGAAAAGAAGAAAAAAGAAAGGTGCATGTTCTATTTTAGACTAAAAATGACTTCTGAGACATTGCATTGAAATATCATGTGTTTATCTTGTTTGAATCTTAATTCAAACAAAACAATGGTGAAAAAATAGTTTTGAGGCAACATGGGAAATTAGAATATATTCAAATATTATTGATAATTTGTTAAGAGTTAAGGTTGTATAATATAAAGATCCATTTTTTATGCCTTCATATGAAACTATGGAAGAGTGAAATAATATGATAATGGACGTTTGCCTTAAAATTATTCAGCAGTAAAAGAGAGAAAGGGACATGTGAAACAGGAAGCAAAATCTTGATAAGAGTTCACTACGGTGAAGGGTATATGGTGGTCCATTGTAGTAGCTTATCTAATTCAATGTACATTTGAAAATTTCATAATTACAAAATAATAAATCTTTTTGGTTCAATGCAAAATATAAAATATATACATTATATATTTGAAACATAAACATGAAAATTATATATACATCCAAATAGATGAAATTATCAGAAAATAAAAATTATACTTAATTTCATAAGTAAGATTATAGGTAATTTTTATATCAAATTAACATTTATTTTCAATAAAATATACTGACAAAATTTATAAAAAATAAGATATATAGCATTTATGATGAATTTTATTTCCTCTCCTATTCAGTATGTTTAGAATGACATTTAATATATAAGCAAAAACTTTATTAATCTTCAAAACCACTCTTTTGTGTTTCTTTATACTGTCTTTATACTGACTAAGTATATTTTATTTGATTGGAAGTCTTTATAGAAGTTGTTAGAGATTACAGGGCATACATAAAATATATAATATATGTGTTCCAAAAGCAACCTGTCCTCCATCACTGTTTTGCAAAGCAGGGCAATTGTAGGTTTTGTCTACATATAAAACTGTAGAAGTATTAACTACTCATTAGTTACTAAAGAGTTACTAGTTATGCTTTGATGAATATGGTTCTTTGAATAAATTTAGATGAATGCTCTATGTATAGGGAACTGTTTAATATCCCTCTTTCAAATATTTACTAGATATAAAGAAGAGGATCACTGCATTAAAATGTCAAAAGTGGTACCAAAGTATAAATTTTAAAGTGACCTTTAAACTATTCTGCAGTTTTTTATTTTAAATCAACAACAAATTGATAAGTAATAGCATACTTTTTTTTTCCATGAAAGGTCCTTTTATAAACCTGAAAGGAGCCTGAGAACCCCAAATTAAATTCATGTTAACTTACAAAATTAAGAGGTAAGAGTTGGACTTAGAATAGTCAATGATAGACTCAGTTTGATGTGGACAGCTTTGTAAGAATCTTTAAAATTCTTATAATGTGCCTGCTATGAGCTGAAACAGTGATAAAAATTCATTCTTTTCAAGTTGCCCGAATAGGAAATGCCTCTTCTGAGTATACAAAATGTTAAATTAATTATTACATTACATTTCTTAAAGCTTTCACAGGTCCTGATATTATTTCACATTCTTTGGCAAAGATCTTGATTCCTCAGTCTTTTTTCAATATGATGGTAATTTTGTCAAGTCAGAGGAAGCCTGCCCTAGTGTGATGGTGAGAGAATAAATGTAACTCATTTGGTTTTTACAAATTAGTTATTAAATTTCATATTGACATTTGACATTGACATTGACAAAATGACTGGAGAGGTTTTCTTTCTTCTTGCTACTCTCTTAAAAAAGTAAAAATTCGTAGCTTAAAAAATACTATTTCTCCAAACCTCCATTGCAAAACTGATTAAAACGATTGTTAGGGACAGAGAGCCAAAAGGAATACGCTGCGATTTGTTAAATAAATTAATTTTTAAAATACAGTGTGAAACAAGTGTGTTTCAGTACATATTAATAGAACAAAACTTTATATTTTGTGAATCCAGTTTGATCCATCAAAGAGGTGATTACAGAAGTTTCCATGGATAACTTAGAATTTACTATGTGTATATATATATATATATACACACACACAAGCGCGCTCATATATATAGTGTATGTGTACATGTATACTCAGTAAAGCGTAGAGTTGTGTGTGTATATATATACATATGTGTGTGTGTATATATATACATATGTATGTATATAAAATACTCTGCAAAGGTAAGAAAAGTAAAAGGGAATCAATGAATCTCCTGGAAAGTACAGTGCATTGTCTAGTGAAAATAAATCTCTCATAAAAAGGACTATCTTAAAAAATAAAGCTAAGCTGGTGTGACAAGATGACTGAATAGGAACAGCTTCGGTCTGCAGCTCCCAGCGAGACCAACGCAAAAGGTGGATGATTTCTGCATTTCCAACTGAGGTGCCCTGTTCATCTCATTGGGACTGGTTAGAAGTGCGTGCCCACGGGGGCAAGCAGAAGCCAAGTGGGGCATTGTCTCACCCAGGAAGTGCAAGGAACCTCCCTTTCCTAGCCAAGGGAAGCCATGAGGGACTGTGATATCTGGCCCAGATACTATGCTTTTCCCACAGATTTTGCAATCCGCGGAACAGGAGATTCCCTTGTGTGCCTACACCACCAGGCCCTGGGTTTCAAGTGCAGAACTGGGAGGCTGTTCAGGCAGACACTGAGCTAGCTGCAGGAGTTTTTTTTTTTTTTTTTTTTTTTTCCCATACTCCAGTGGTGCCTGGAACCCCAGTGAGACAGAGCCGTTCACTCCTTTGGTAAGGGGGCTGAGGCCAGGGAGCCAAGTGGCCTCACTCAGGGGGTCCCACTCCCACAGAGCCCAGAAAGCTAAGAACTTGAACTTCTCACTGCCAGCACAGCAGTCTGAAGTTGACCTGGGACAACTGAGCTTGTTGTGGGGAGGGGCATCTGCCATTACTGAGGCTTGAATATTTGCTTTTCCCCTTACAGTGCTAAGGACTGGTTGGAACTCAACAAAGCACGGCAAAGTGGCTGAGGCCAGACTGCCTCTCTAGATTCCTCTTCACTGGGCAGGGCATCTCTGAAAGAAAGGCAGCAGCCCCAGTCACAGGCTTACAGATAAAACTCCCATCTTACTGGGACAGAGCAACTGGGGGAAGGGGCAGCTGTGGGCACAGCTAACATCAACATCAACAAAAAGAACCTCCACACAGAAACCCCATCCAAAGGTCAGATCAAAGGTAGATAAATCCATGAAGATAAGGAAAAACCAGAGCAAAAAGGCTGAAAATTCCAAAAACCAGAATGCCTCTTCTCCTCCAAATGATTGCAACTCCTCTCCAGCAAAGGCACAAAACTGGACAGAGAATGAGACTGACAAATTGACAGAAGCAGGCTTCTAAAGGTGGGTAATAACAAACTCCTCCGACCTAAAGGAGCATCTTCTAAACCAATGCAAGGAATTTAAGAACCTTGACAAAAGGTTACAGGAACTGCTAACTGGAATAACCAGTTTAGAGAAGAACATAAATGACCTGATGGAGCTGTAAAACACAGCACGAGAACTTCGTGAAACATAAGTATCAATACTTCATGAACTATCAATAGTTTTATTGATCAAGCAGAAGAAAGGATATCAGATATTGAAGATCAACTTACTGAAATGAGAAGTGAAGACATGATTAAAGAAAAAAGATTGAAAAGGAACAAACAAAGCCTCCAAGAAATATGGGACTACATGAAAAGACCAAACCTACAATTGGAACAAAGCTGGAAAACACACTTCAGGATATTATCCAGGAGAACTTCCCCAACCTAGCAAGAGAGGCCAACATTCAAAATCAGAAAATACAGAAGACACCACAAAGATAACCCTCAAGAGAGCCACCCCAAGACAGATAATTGTCAAATTCTCCAAGTTTGAAATGAAGGAAAAAATGTTAAGGGAAGCCAGAGAGAAAGGTCAGGTTACCTACAAAGGGAAGCCCATAAGACTAACAGTAGATCTCTCTGTAGAAACCCTACAAGCCAGAAGAGAGAAGGGGCCAGTACTCAACTTTCTTAAAGAAAATAATTTTCAACCCGAATTTCATATCCAGCCAAACTAAGTTTCATAAGTGAAGGAGAAATAAAGTCCTTTCCAGACAAGCAAATGTTGAGGGATTTTTTTTACCACCAGGCCTGCCTTATAAGAGGCCCTGAAGGAAGCACTAAATATGAAAAGGAAAAACAGGTACTAACCACTGCAAAAACACACCAAAATATGAAGACCAATGACACTATGAAGAAACTGCATCAACTAATGTGCAAAATAACCAGCTAGCATCAAGATGACAGGATTAAATTCACACATATCAATACCAACCTTAAAGTAAATGGGCTAAATACTCCCAATTAAAAGACATAGACTGGCAAATTGAATAAAGAGTCAAGACCCATCAGTGTGCTGTAGTCAGGAGACACATCTCATGTGCAAACACACACATAGGCTTTAAATAAAGGGATGGAGGAATATTTACCAAGCAAATGAAAAGCAAAAATGAAAAAGAAAAAGAAAAAAAAAGCAGGGGTTGTAATCCTAGTCTGTGATAAAACAGAATTTAAACCAACAAAGATTAAAAAAAAAAGACAAAGAAAGGCATTACATAATAGTAAAGAGATCAATGCAACAAGAAGAGCTAGCTATCCTAAATGTATATGTACCCAATACAGGAGCACCCAGATTCATAAAACAAGTTCTTAGAGACCTACAAAGAGACTTAGACTCCTAAACAATAATAGTATGAAACTTTAACACCTGTGCAGCTACATGGAATCTGAACAACCTGCTTCTGAATGACTGCTGAGTAAATAACGAAATTAAGGCAGCAATAATGAATTTCTTTGAAACCAATGAGAACAAAGACATAATGTACCAGAATCTCTGGGACACAGCTAAAGGAGTGTTTAGAGAGAAATTTATAGCAGTAAATGACCACATCAGAAAGCAGGAAAGATTTAAAATTGACACCCCAAAATCACAATTAAAAGAACTAGAGAAGCAAAAGCAAACAAATTTAAAAGCTGGCAGAAGTCAAGAAATAACTAAGATCTGAGCAGAACTGAAAGACATAGAGACAAGAAAAACCCTTCAAAATATCAATGAATCCAGGAGATGATTTTTTGAAAAGATTAACGAAATAGATGGTTAGCCAGACTAATAAAGAAGAAAAGAGAGAAGAATCAAATAGACACACACACACACACACACACACACACACACACACACACACAAATGATGAAGGGGATATCACCACAGATCCCACCAAAATACAAACTACCATCAGAGAGTACCATGAACATCTCTATGCAAATAAACTAGAAAATCTAGAAGAAATGAATAAATTCCTGGACACATACACCCTCCCAAGACTAAACCAGGAAGAAGCCGAATCCCCGAATAGACCAATAATAAGTGCTGAAATTGAGGCAGTAATTAATAGCTTGCCAACAACAACAATAACAAAAAAAAAACAGGACCAGATGGATTCACAGCTGAATTCTACCAGAGGTACAAGGAGGAGCTGGTACCATTCCTTCTGAAACTATTCCAAACAATAGAAAAAGAGGGACTCCTCCCTAACTCATTTGATGAGGCCAGCATCATTCTGATCCCAAAACCTGGCAGAGACACAACAAAAACAAAAATTTGAGGCCAATATTGCTGATGAACATCGATGTTAAATCCTTAATAAAATACTGCCAAACCAAATCCAGCAGCACATCAAAAAGTGTATCCACCATGATCAAGTTAGCTTCATCCCTGGGATGAAAGGCTGGCTCAACATTGCAAATCAATAAACATAATCCATCATATAAACAGAACTAGTGAAAAAAATCCTGTGACTATCTCAATAGATGGAGAAAAGGTTTTTGACGAAATTCAACACCCCTTCATGCTAAAAACTCTCAATAAACTAGGTATTAATGGAACATATGTCAAAATGATAAGAGCTGTTTATGACAAACTCATAGCCAATATCATACTTAATGGGCAAAAGCTGGAGGAATTCCCTTTGTAAAAAGGCACAAGACAAGAATGTCCTCTCTCATCACTCCTATTCAACATAGTATTGGAAGTTCTGGCCAGAGCAATCAGGCAAGAGAAGGAAATAAAGCATATTCAGATAGGAAGAGAGGAAGTCAAATTGTCTCTGTTTATGCATGTCATGATTGTATATTTAGAAAACCCCATTGTCTCAACCCCAAAACTCCTTAATCCGATAAACAATTTCAGCAAAGTCTCAGTATACAAAATCAGTGTGAAAAAAATCACAATAATTCCTATATACCAATAATAGACAAGCAGAGAGTCAAATCATGAGTGAACTCGCATTCACAATTGCTACAAAGAAAATAAAATGCCTACGAATACAACTTACAAGGGATGTGAAAGACCTCTTCAAGGAGAACTACAAACCACTGCTCGAGGATGTAAGAGAGGACACAAACAAATGGGAAAAAATTCCATGATCATGGATAGGAAGAATCAATATTTCGAAAATGGTCATACTATCCAAAGTAATTTATAGATTAAATGCTATTCCCCTCAAACTACCATTGACTTTCTTCACAAAACTAGAAAAATCTAATTTAAATTTCATATGGAGCCAAAAAAGAGTCCATATAGCCAAGACAATCCTAAGCAAAAGAACAAATCTAGAAGCATCACACTACCTGACTTCAAGCTATGCTACAAGGCTACAGTAACCAAAACGGCATGGTACTGGTACCAAAACAGATATATAGACCAATGGAACAGAACAGAGGCCTCAGAAATAGGACCATACATCTACAATCATCTGATCTTTGACAAAAACAAGCAATGGGGAAAGGATTCCCTATTTAATAAGTGGTACTGGGAAAACTGGCTAGCCATATGCAGAAAACAGAAACTGGACCCCTTCTTTCCACCTTATATAAAAATGAACTCAAGTTGGATTAAAGAGTTAAACGTAAAACTTAAAACTATAAAAACCCTAGAAGAAAATCTAGGCAATAACATTTAGGACATAGGCATGGGTAAAGACTTCATGACTAAAACACCAACAGCAATTGCAACAGAAGCCAAAATTGACAAATGGGTTCTAATAGTTTCTGCTCTGCAAAAGAAACTATCAACAGAGTGAACAGGCAACCTACAGAATGGGAGAAAATTTTTGCAATCTATCCATCTGACAAAAGTCTAATATCCAGAATCTATAAGGAACTTGTACAAATTTAAAAGAAAAAAAACAACCCCATCAAAAAGTGAGGAAAGATATGAACAGACATTTCTCAAAAAACACATTTATGTGGCCAACAAATATATGAAAAAAGGCTCATCATCACTGGTCATTAGAGACATGCAAATTAAAACCAAAGTGAGATACCATCTCACACCAGTTAGAATGGTGATCATTAAAAATCTGGAAATAATGGGAATATACCCAAAGGATTATAAATCATTCTACTATAAAGACACATGCACACATTCATATGTTTATTGCAGCACTATTTACAATAGCAAAGACTTGGAACCAACCCAAATGCCCATCGATGATACACTGGATAAAGAAAATGTGACACATATATACCACAGAATACTATGCATCCATAAAAAAGAATGAGTTCATGTTCTTTTCAGGGACACGGATGAAGTTGGAAACCATCATCCTCAGCAAACTAACACAGGAACAGAAAACCAAACACTGCATGTTTTCACTCATAAGTGGGAGCTGAACAATGAGAACACATGGACACAGGAAGGGAACATCACACACTGGGGCCTGTTGGGTGATGGGGGGAAAGGGGAGGGAGAGCATTAGGACAAATACCTAATGCATTTGGAGCTTAAAACCTAAATGATGGGTTGATAGGTGCAGCAAACCACCATGGAACATGTATACCTATGTAACAAACCTGCGCATTCAGCACATGTATCCCAGAACTTAAAGTAAACAACAACAACAAAAACAACAACAAAACAAAACTAATAATAGTAATGAAAAAAAATAAAGCTAAAGGTTTTTTTTTTGTTGTTGTTGTTGTTGTTGTTGTTTTTTTGTCATTATCTTAACATTCACAATTGGGATCTTTTAAATGCTTGGTGATCTACTTGTTCACTGTTTTTATCTTTGCTAAAAGCTGGACCAGCAACAGAGCAGTGAAGTCCAGGACTCCGGCTGTGGTGCTGCCCACTAATGCTTCTGAAGCCATTTGACTAACCTAGGAGAATAGTTTTGAGTGAGTAATTCTGTCTCTTGAGACCTCCAGACTCCAACTGTATGTCCCTTCTTCTCTTAGTGCTCCTCATCCACAAGTGCTGGCTGCCTTCTTTTGACGGCTTCTTAGCTTATTGTAGATCAAAAAACTCAACTCATCATGAGGGTTGTCATTATCCGGAGGGTGGATTGATAGTTAACAGCAGGGAGAGTCATTGCTCTGGAAATAATTCCACTGAAGTCTTAATTAGGATTCTCAGGTTTCAGGATACCTGAAAAATACTTGGTGAGATTGTGATAACCATTGCAAACTTTTTGAACTGCATTCTGAGAAATCTTTTTTCAGATGTGTGTAGTGGGGTCAAGTAATCTGGGAGTAAAGAAGCTCCCAGAGTTACTTTTTAAATTTTTTCTTAATTATGACATTTTACAAAGTAGCTTCACTGAGATATAATTCACCCATATAAAATTTACAATTCACTGGCTTTTAGTATTTTCAGAGTTGTGCAACCATCACGACTCAGTCAATTTGATAACATTTTATCACTCCTTCAAGAAAAACCTGTACCCATTAGCAGTCATTATACATTTTCCTTTCCATCAGCTCTTGACAACCACTAATTTTGTCTCCTTAGATTTGCCTTAACTGGATATTTCATATAAATGGAATTGTGCAATTTTTTGTGCCTGACTTCTTTCAGTTAGCGTAATGTTTTCAAGGTTCAGCCACATTGTATCGTGCAGCATGTATCAATACTTCATTCCTTTTTATTTACCAAAATATTCTTTTGTAAGAATATACTATATTTAATTTATCTATTCATAAGTTGATGGACATTTGGGTTGTATCCACTTATTGACTATTATAAATAATGTTACCATGAGCAGTTATAAATGTTTTTATGTGGATGTATGTTTTATTTTCTTTGGGGTGTAAACCTAACAGTGGTATTCCTGGGTCATGTGCTAACACTAACTTTTTGAAGAACTGCCAAACTCTTTTTCCAAAGCAGCTGTTCCATTTTACATTTCTGTCAGCAATATATAAGGGTTCTACTTTTTCTGTGTCATCATAAACACTTGTTATCAATTTTTAAAAATTAAGCCATCATAATGGCTGTGATTTTATTCACATTTCCCTGATGACAAATGATGCTGAACATATTTTCATGTGCTTTTAACCACTTGCATATCTTATTTGGAAAAAAAAAATGTCCATTAAAACTTTTTTCCCAGGATTTAATTTATTTGTCTTTCTATTACTGACTTGTAAGAATTTTTATGTATTATGGATATAAGTCCTTTATCAGTTATATGATTTGCATATATTTTCTTCCATCTTTTTGTGGGTTGTCTTTTCACTTAATGGTAGTTCTTGAAGCACAACACTTTTAATTTTTATGTAGTCCAATTTATCTAGCTTTTTCTTTTGTTGCTTTTGGTTTTTGTGTGTGTCACATCCCAGAAACCATTGACTAAGATCATAAATGTTTACTTCCATTTTCTTATAATTTTAACTTTTCCATTTATTTTTACAGTTCACTTTGAGTTAATTTTTGCATATGATGTGTAGTATGAGTCCAATCTTATCTCGCTTCATGTAGATATCCAGTTGTCCCATCAAAAGACTATTCTTTCCCCCAATGAACAGCCTTGGCACTGTTGTTCAAAATCAATAGACCATTAATGTCAGAATCTAGTTTGAAACTCTCATTCTTTTCTGTTAGTCTCTATGTCTATCCTTATGCCAGCACCACACTCTCTCAATTACTGTAGTTCTGTATTGAGTCTTAAAACTGAAAAGTGTGTGTCTTCCAATTTTGTTAAGTTTTCTCCAAATTGTTGTTTGCCATTCTGGATCCTTTGTGATTCCAGAGAAATTTTAGGATTGACCTGTCAGTTTCTGCAAAGAAGCTGGGATTTGGAAAAAAAAATGCTTTGATTCTGTAGAGCAATATGGAAAATATTGCCATATTAAAAATATCAAGTGTTATGATAAGTAAAAATGTAATGCCTTTCCATTTATTTAGATCTTCCTTAATTCGTACCAATGAATTGTTTTTTGAATTTTTAGTGTACCTTTTTGATTAAATTTATACATATATATTCTGTTCTTTTTGATGCTATAGTAAATTGAGTTGTTTTCCTAATATAATTTTTGCAGTTGTCATTGCTAGTTTATAGAAATACACTTGATTTTTATATCTTAATTTTGTATCCTATAACATTACAAAGCTTATTTATTAGTTCTAATATTTTAAATAAGTCACTTAGGGTTTTCTAATACTAGATTATATCATCGCAAACAGAGATACTTGAACTTTCTTTCCAATCTGTATAGTATTTTTTTTTCTTTTCTTAATTGCCAGGATCCCTAACTAATTCTGATGCAAGTGGTTAAGGGAGCACATTTGGAAAAAATAAATTAAAAAGAAAAGCTTAAGCAGCATTTCAGATCTTAATAAATGAATGCAGAACTGGGTCCTCAGGAGCTTATAAATCCCACAGGAATGGTAGATTCCTTATGCATGAGCATAGCCCCTGAGAAAGATGGTTGAGGACTATATAAAAATTGTAGCCAAGTTTGTCTGTTGTCCTTTACAGATCAAAAAAGTATAATTTTAATGATGCTCCCTAAGAGGAACAACTTATATTTATACGATAAACACACAATTTTTAGTGCTTACCCTGTCTAAGAGTCAGTATATGGGAATAAGAAAAATATTGCTTTTTTTTTTGAGTTCCAAATCTGTAATTTAGTAGTTCTGTGACCTGGGAAGAATCAGTTGATTTTCATTAGTTTTAACTATACTGATTGTAAAATAAGAAAAATAATAGTAGCATGAGCTCCATAAAGTCCTCAGCAGTCTAGCACGTTGTAGGCAATCACGTGTTTTCTAAATACATGATGAATGAATCTTTTATGTAGCACAGTGTTGTTGCTCGCATTTAAAGCCATATTTAAATTAAAACATGATTCAGAATATTGATATCTTTAATTCTTTGTGCTCACCATTTAAAACCTCGGAATTGGGGACGTTACACATATAGATTTGTAGTCATATAAAATTATATGAATTATATTTAATAAATTCATAGCAATTATAGAATTTTAAATAGAATTTATAGAATTTCAAATATAATTCAAAGAAAACTAGAATTTTACTTATGATATTAATCACATTCATTCATGAAGGAATGCTATATATTTCAGAGAACTCTATAATGTCATCTCATAAAACTATGTTATTTTACAACAAACTCTTACCACAAATTGTTCGTAACCATCAGTGTTTAAAGTGATAAGTTAAACACACAGCTATGTGGATTCTTTAATGGTAAACATATTTTTTTCACTTATTTTTCTGATACTAGTTTGACATTACACTGAAATTTAACTACATCACTCATATGTTCCCTGAACATCTGTAAACCTATTTGAGAGCAATGAAATTAAACAAAGCAACGTTTTATGTTTACTTTTGTCTTGAAATGATTCTTTTTATGATCTATAAGACATTATAAATGTGCATAAGAGGATCTAAAGTTTATTAGACTCATTTTAGGACATTTAGGATTTCTTAAGCACAGACAGATGATTTTTACTTATTAAATAAGGGTCATTATAACTCATTATAACTCAGGAAAGCATTGCCTACTTGGTTTTTTTTCACAGGCTAGATTCACATTGGTGACCAAGGTGGTGAAATGCGAAGGTGAAAGTGAGATTTCATCCTCCTCTTTTTTTTTCAAACCTGCATTTAGGCTCTGCAAAATAAATAAATAAATAAATAACAATAATGAAACAGGTCAGCTTACTCTGAACCTGACTAAAAGTTAAACTGTGCATTGGTTTAGAAGTTTGAGAGAGAACATGAAAAATTCTGGTGGCCAGTGACTACAGTCAGTGCCAGTGGAGGCAGGGAGATAGGAAATTTTCCTAAATACGGTTTGCAAATGAGAGGCTGTGCTGGCCATTTCCTTTTGCTCATGGATAATTTACTTCTCACTGACCTTCTCCAGTTCTGCTCTATGTCTCAGGGACTGGCTCCTTCAGTCTCCTTTTCCTAGGCTGCCCTGCCAACAGACTCACAGCTAGGTTCAGTCAATATGAAGCGTTGTTGAGAGATTGGAAGCCAATGGAAGGCAGCAGTCAGGGATTTTTCTTCTGACAGACATGGATATAAGATTGTTGAGACCTGAAGTTTATATAACTTTTTGAGCCTTCTTCCAGTACAATTTTACATTAAATTAGATAGAGAAGTGAATATTTATTTAGCATTAGGAAATAAGTCACTACAAGTTAATAAATTTAAAAAGCTAGCAAATACCACAGACATAAAAATACTAAGGAAAATGACATAAAAATTTTTATTAACTTACTGATATGTATCCAAAATATTTTGTTTTCCTATAAATGTTAACTACATGCCCTTAAATCACTTGTTCATATGACAATGATTTTGTAACATTTCATCTAAAGAGAGTACACATTTATTCAGCCTTTCCTCTAGCATGGCTGATCAAAACTTCTTCTTTTATTATTTATCGTTGAGATGCACAAACATGTGATTCTACATGCAGACATTTTGATTATTTGTAGTCCTGCTATGGATTTTGTACAACAAAGGAATTCTAATGTTTTCTACTTTGCATACATTTTTATTAAAAATGCATTATACAAGTATGAATATATGCAATGCATGATCAAGTACATTCATGAAAAAAAGGAAACTTCTGTTTTTCATAGGCAACCTAATTTTCTTAGAATTTTATATGATTGATGATTAGAAGAATTTTTCACAAAGAAATGTTTGGCTCCACATACTGTAAATGCAATTCTTCTTCCACAACCCATATACTTGGAACAGGGCACCCTACGATGCTTCCATATAGCAGTACATCCTTTTCCCATCAGGACAACAGATTAATCAGCCCAGTGGGTAGTAGCAGAGTACCCAGAAGCCAATCTTACACCAGAGTAGCTGGAAATAACTTAATTATACATGAAAGTGACTATAAGCCACAGACTATAGTTTACCGAAACTCCATTAATTGTATCTCCAACTCGACTTTTCCTTAGTTGGATCGAAATCCTGGCAGCTACTTCCATGGCATCTGACATGAGAAAAGTTTGATAACAGGAAAACGGAAATAAAAGTAGACCATGGTCTTAACCAACTGCAGTTAATAAGTCCTACTGAATTCCTCAGACTTGACCATTTCAAATCTCAGAATTATGTAAACACACTTCTAAGGATTCTTGTGAGGGCCCAGAAGCTTAAGTTTCAATGACTTCCCAGCAAATCCATGTTTGCTGTTTGCCTATGTTGACATTTCCGGTTGTGTCTGTGTCTCCGCTTGGTTCTAGCTCCATGAAAGGAAATATCAACTCTGTAGGTCCTGCTCCCTCAGGGTAGCCTCTGCCACGGTTCCAGCTGCCTGTTGTTCCTAGTCTCTGGGTTCCTTCACCAACTGCAGATTGGCTTCTCAGTAACTCCAGTGTCACTGTGACTGGTTACTTATATTAAATTCCCTTTTTTGGCTGGGCATGGTGGCTCATGCCTGTAATCCCAGCACTTTAGGAGGCTAGGTGGGAGGATCACTTGAGGTCAGGAGTTCAAGACCAGCCTGGCCAAAATGGTGAAACCCCCATCTCTACTAAAAATACAAAAATTAGCCAGGCATGGTGGTGCATGCCTGTAATCCCAACTACTCGGGAGGCAGAGGCAGGAGAATCGCTTGAACCTGGGAGGTGGAGGTTGCAGTGAGCCAAGATGGCAATACTGTACTCCAGCCTGGGCTACAGAGTGAGACTCCATCTCAAAAAAAAAAGAGAGAGAGAGAGAAGAATTAAAAAAAAAAAAAAAAGAAAGAAAAGAAAAATTCCTCTTTTGAGTTAGCTGCTGTGGCCTTTGTTTTTCTGACTGGACCCTGACTAGTAGCAAGGACACGTTAAAATGGTCGATCCATGGAAGGAAGTAATGAACAGTAGTCTATAAGCAGAGCCAAGTACTACTAGTCAAGTTGAAGAACCTGAACTCAGAATTTAAGAGGTAAACGGCAGAAAAAGGCTAGTATAGTTGGAGTCCATGTTTTGAAACTTGACTGGTAACATGTTTTAAGCCTCATTCCTCCCTCTTTCCCTTCTGCCCCACATATGGGCAAGTTGACAATGAGGTCCAGAGGCTCCCTCTTTTGGTGCCAGTGGGAAGTCCAAACTACACATGGGAACTTTCAGCCCAGCCCCACCCCATAATCACCATAAAAAACCCATGCCAGTCTCCTTTCCTTGCCCTCTGAAGACATTTTCCTACCTGCCTGAGAGCTTCATCTCTCCACATAGATTATTCGATGAGTCGTAAACTTTTGCATACACTCTTGGTGAGCATGCGGCGCCATTCGTCTTTTTGGGCAGGAGTCGTCCCATTTCCATGTACAACAGAGGGAAAGATGTTTCAGTGTCCCAATCTCCAAATTATTGATGTCCACAGGGGCATTTATTCTAGTTATATAATGATTCCATGCACAGAGATAATTTTATGTTCATTAAAGTTTGTTATCAATATGTGATATTACTTAGTGGTGTTTTCCTTCCTAGTTCAACTTAGGAAACCACATATAAATCCACTGCTGATCTGCTTCTCAGAAAGCTCTCCAGGGACCATCTTTAAAGTTGCCAACTAGAGATGATTTGGGCATTTAAACTATGAAATGATTTCTCAGTTAAAAATTTAAGAGTAATGTGATGCCAAAAGAATCTTCTCATTCTTGTTATTGATAGCAAAGTCCTGGGAAAAGCCATAGGACCCCCATTTCTTTCATGTCAGTTGCATAGACCCAGATGATAAAAAATTTGAGGGTCTGATTCCATGTATAAGCGAAACCATTTAGAAATTTCAAATGAGGTGTGAAGACATTTCAGCTCTTAGTTTTGCTACTCCCTCATAGTGTCAGAGGAATATATAATTTTCTTCTAATGTACAAGTTGAAGCTTTATTACTATGAATATGCGGTGGATCTGTACCTTGGAAAATAGTGTTCTTATGCATTAGATAATATTGTAGCTTTGCTTGCCAAATAGGTAATAAATAAATCATTGTTGGATGAATGCAGGAGGAATTAAAGGTGTTTTTCTCTTTCCGATGTTCTCCATCTTAGATGTTATTTCTCTCTGATGTATCTTTTCTTGTCATTAGCAAATTATATGGTAACTACTTTATTTTGTAAGTCATTAGTAAAGTATGGAGAAGGCTTTGTTTTGAAAATAAAGAAGCTAACCAAAGCCTTTTCTTATTCTTCTATTATACATTTTGGCAATTAGTAATGTGAGTAATTTTTAAGGAATCAAAAACCTAGAAGTGCAGGCTTCCATTTCACAGGAAAACTAGTGTGATAAAAATATAAAATAATGTTTAAAATTTAAAGATGAAACAGCTTATTCAACTGGTTTTTGGTTAGAGCTTTGTAAGTGAGGGGATCATTACGGTTGTTAAATACTCATTGCTGCTGAATCCTCCCCCAAAATACTAGATTTCATTGAATCTCATGTTGTCATTACTAAGATACACCCTTATTGTTCATGCTAGGAAAGAAAAAAATTTATCAGTTAAACTATGACAAAATGCTTTCTTACTGCACATAATTTTGCTGTACATTTTTGTTCTCTGTGTTATCAAAAGCATTTTAATACTGCATTTTATGAAAGAATGCTCAACTTTGGGTTTTTAAACTTTCTTCTCAGCTGCTGGCACTCAATAAAAATTTTAATGTCAGCACTTTCTTAATCATGACAGATGGCATAAAAATAAAGTTTTTAGTCATCAACTGGGAAATCATTGTAAATGGCAATTAAATTCAATGAATGAAACTAAACTGAAATAATGAAAATATAGCCAAGTCTGCACACAAACAGTAATGACAACTATGTCACAGTTCTAAAACAGCAATTGTGAGAGGCTATCAAAAGACATGCTATGATCCCAGATATGTTAGGATATTTGAAAATCTGTATCTCAGGATTACTGAGGTACATAAAATTGTTTTACACAGACATCAGCCTGGGTCCTGTGCTTTTAACCTGGGGCTTGTCATCTGTCCATCCGAAAGGTGTCTGGAGTCTTCCCAGCTAGACAGGACTGTCTCAGCTACTCCAAATTACCCTACATTTCATTTCTTAGACATGAGATGTTACTTTACTTTTTTTTTCTGGAAAGCACGATTGATCTAATTCACTGTCTTTGTCAAGATCTATCTGCAGTAGTATGCAAGGAGGCTTTGACAAACGGATGCAAACATTTTCTTACTTCTTTCATGGGTAATTTAACAGTGGATGTAATATGTTCAATCAACTTCTACAAGTAGCCCTTTCATAACTTCAGTGTCAGTGGCTGCATCAAAAACCCATTTTTCTCCCACAAGGGCATAATAAATGCTTTCATTACACACAGACTTGGTGTTTTTTTCTGTTCCAAAGCATCATGGATCTCTCCACTTCCCTCCTCCTTTCTCCTCTTCTGGAGAAGGGAAAGAGGCCAAACATTTACAATCTGTTGCTTTTTTCTACTTCTCTTGGCAAGAAGAAAAATATAACCTTGAGGACAATCATGAATGTCTATTAGAATAGTTTTATCTATAATAAAGACTTAGAAAATTTCTTTTTTCATAAATATGTTTGCACTAATGGAATAGGTATTTTTATAAGAAAAAAATTTAGACATATTTTCTTAATAATAAAAGTAATGAAAAATAATGGGTATCTTACCAGTTAAAATTTTAACTAGATTTTAATTTAATAAATGATACTATGTGTAAAGACACTGATTCTGTATTGAATATAGAATAACTTTCATTTTTGCTTAGTATTCAGTGTGGTTCCTCAATATTTAAAAATGGAGAATTAATGCCACAGATAATATAATTGATCAAACATTATTTTTTAAACAAAAATATATAATGCTTTTAAAAAGTAAATTACAACACATACGATATTGTAATAAGACTTTCAAATTAAAGAATGCCAAATCATGATAACTATAATATTTAAGCAAAAACTTTTAAAAGTTTAACTATCAATTCCATAGAAAAAATTAAATGCTTATTAGCCTATATTCACCAATTACTTTCCTCACCACAACACGTGTTGGGGATAAAAACAATGCATTTTGTAAATCTTCCACTAAAATAATAGTGCATATTAGAAAACAAAGGGAGACGCAGACATCAAAACGTATGCAAGGTTTTGAAGCACTACTAAACAGAGCACTACTGAAAATTGATAATAATAATTTTTTTGGGAAATAATTTGGACACTAAAGGCAAGAGGCTCACAGCAGCTACAGACTGCCTTTTGGGACATTAAATCTATTAGTAGAGTGGAAATACTGGCTTGGGGACACTGAGAAAATGCAAATGAAAACAGAGTTGAACTACTGGGTCTTTTGTTCAGGTGAGCACAGGAGGAAATTCAACCTTGCTTAAGCCCAGAGTCACACTGGGGGTCCGGTGTGGCTATGTAGAGACAGAACCCTGAGTACAGAGTCATTTGAAATTTTATTAAAATGTAATTTAGAGAGCCCTATCCTTTTCTGTTCAAAATTGAATTCCACTATTTGTCAACTTGTTTTCACTTACCCAGGAAAAAATGCATAGTAATCATTATAATTTTCACATTATACTACATGATTCCTCTATTTACTAATTGTTTATGAGCTAATTTGTACTACAGAAACATAAGTAGCAGAACAGACACAGTTTGCTCTTAGAAAGCAAATGTGTGGCCTAGTCCCTTCATTTAAGAAATTTTTAATTTAGTTAAGACATGAAGTAGAGATGCTTTGATAGATGTTATAAATTTTTGAAACTTTGATGAATTTTAAAAATGTCACTTCAGTTAAGACAGAAGAAATGTTATTAAATAATTGAAAATATATTTAAGGGCTGTGATATTAATAAGACATTAATAACTTTAAAATGTAATATTTTTGGTAAGAGTAAATAAAAAGTGATTTAATTTTACTACACATTATCTATGTTACTGGGATACTGAACTGACAGAAAATTTGCACAATATATTATGCAAATGCCATCTTATTAGGTTAGTATATGCCAAAATTGAATGAGCTTTAAATGATTAGTAAATTCTAGTGCAGTTACTTTTTAAGAATTGTACTTCCCAACAAAGAAAGCCCCAGGAGGAATCCAAATGCAAATTCTCTAAGCCACAAAGCACATAGGAGGGAGGGTGGGAGAGAAAGAAAGACAGAAAGAGAGAGAGAATATGTTGCTAAATAAATGTGATTCAACTGTTCAACATTAAATAGAGTGCCTGTTACAAAGAAGGCCCTGAATAACTGAGGATGGGTGAGCCATCAGATTTTATATAATTCCATTCTTTCAGACTAGTTTAGCCTTCACTGAGGAAGCTTCCCTTTGGCTATTATTGAGGGTAAATCTCTTAGTATTACTGAAAAAATAAAACTTATTTTTAAGAGCTAAAATCTACTTTAAGTCCTAAGTCAAATAAACAGACCTCTGACAGTACAGTAAGTGGATATTCAGCAGATACTGCTTGAATGCATGCCGGAGACAGAAATGGTTTTCTGGCTCTCCCAACATGTCATTCAAGCATTGACTTACTTCACTGAATAAGCCTAAGTGATGCTTTCACAGGCTATTTGGTGACTTTTAGATTTGTCTGGTTCAATATCTTGTTTCACAGAGGATGATACCAATGACTAAAGAAGCGAAATGATGTAAGATATTCTGTATGACATTTAAGAACGTACATACTTTTGTAAACAGAAAACATTGAAACAGCACTAATAGTTATCTTAGGTGGACCCTGAGCTACTCACATAACTGTTTACACTTACAACTGTCCTTCCATATGCCTGGGTTTACACATCTGATGGTTCAAACAACCAAGGATCAAACATATTCAGAAAAAAATTTAAAATAACAATACAACAATAAAAAGTGAAACAAATAAAAAACAACATAGTATAACAACTATTTACATATCAATTACATTGTATTAGTATGCAATAGGATGTGCATATATTACACACAAATACTAGGCAATTTAATATATAAGTAACAAGCATCGCTGCATTTTGGTATCCTTGTCTTATTTGTTTTTATGAATCTTTCTTAAATGTATGGATATCTCACATTTATTTCAATGTTTAACATTAGAAGTGTTTTTGGCCTTTACTTAGAAGTTTGGTGATGTTTTTGTAACCAGAAATATAGTGTAGAAACTTAACTCTTGTCTATATCAATTAGCCTATGGTAAAATTGGTTTTATGATACATCAATTTGCTTAAAGTTGCAGTTTCCAAGAGCCTGCCCATGATAGGAGAAGGTCTACTATATTGTAGTTTAGTTATCACAAATTATTCCCCCTACCAAGCCTTCGTTTGCTGGTCCCTAAATTAATTGTTCTCAGGCTGGCTACACATTAAAACTGCATAATTTAAAACATATCTAAATATCCATCAACAGATGAAGGGGTGTAGTAAATGTGATACATAGCCATAAAAAAGAATGAGATCCCATCATTTGCAACAACATGATGGAACTGGAATTATTATGTTAAGTGAAATAAACCAGAAACAGAAAGACAAACATCATGTGTTCTTGCTTAATTGTGGGATCTAAAAAATCAAAACAATTGAACTAATGGATAGAGTGAGTAGAAGGAGGGTTACCGGAGGCTGGAAAGTATTGTGTGGGATGAGGCAGAGGTGGGGATGGTTAATGGGTAGGTACAAAAATACAGTTTGAAAGAATGAATAATACCTAGTATTGGATAGCACAACAGGGTGACTATAGTCAAAATAACTTAATTGTGCATTTAAAAAGAATTAAAGGAGTATCACTGGATTGTTTGTAACACAAAGGATAAATGCTTGAGAGGATGGACACCCCATTTTCCATGATGGGATTATTATGCGTTGCATGCTTGTATCAAAATATCTCATGTACCCCATAAATACGTCCACCAACTATGTACCCACAAAAATTAAAAAAGAAATACTTATGTCAGGGCCCCACACCAGAGACTGATTTTATTAATTTAGGAGTGGGCCCAGAAAGCTGTTACGTTTTAATTTTTCCCAGGTCATGCTCATAGTCAGCCTTGTGAAGAACCAGAGCTTTAACGGATGATTCTCAAAGGGCACTGTTTGGACCCCAAAAATCCCCAAAATCTTTTCAGAAAGTCCATGAGGTAAAAAGTATTTTCATAATAGTCATACAACGTGATTTGTCCTCTCCACTGTATTGACATTTGTACAATAGTGTAAAAGGCAGTGGTGCATGAAAACTGCTGGCATCCTCGCATAAGTCAAGACAGTAGTAACACAATGTACTAGTCGCCATCATATTCTTTAGTCACACACAGTCTATTTTGGAAATAAGTTAGTTTCTCTTAATTATGTCCTTGTTGAAGTAGATGCAATTTTTAATTTTATTAAACCTCAATCCTTTGGTACATGTTGTTTTAATGCCTTTCTCCACCTCCATCCCACATGTGTACGCACACAGGCACATGCAAGTTTCAATTACTTACTCAGGGGAGATTCAGGCAACAGGTGCAAGGTGTGCTTTCCTCTTCCTTCCTTTCTTCCTGACCTTCCTTTGTGAACTGAAGTTGACAGCAATTTCTGAAGGAAGATAAAATGTTTGGTTTCAATATACGAAGTTGTCTTTGGTAAGTAGTTTGAAGTTGCCATCTCTATTTACAATTAAAGAAAACAAACAAAACTGAGGCCAGCATTCTAGTCACAAATTGATCCCTGGCCTGACTCACGTATCCTGGTGTTTTCATATACCTTGGATATCACTTTGAGTACAGATTTCACAGACCAAGTCTAATATCATCAAATAAAAATCCACATCTGTCAATCAGAAGGAGGTTTTCTGGTTGAACCTATTTCTGACCCTGTACATATTTCCTACTTATAAAATCAATGCCCAAGCATGATGAAAATTTGAAGATCCATAAAAATTTTTCCTTGCTCTGCTCGGCTTGATGTATTATTTAAAAGTTCTCTCTATCTTCTAAAAGGTTAGCTTTTAGTAAAGCAAAGTATATTAAAGCCAATTTTTATGCCAGACTTAAAAATATCTATTTAAGGTCGTTTTAAAAGGAAAACAAGATATTTTTGTATTATTTGCACTAGGTTATGAATATATTCTTATGAAATAATTGAACAAATGCTCATTTATGTATTTGTTTTCTGACAGAATATTTTAGGGATAATTCCATTATATTTTCTCCATTGCTACCGTTACTGGAAAATTATTTATAAAAATGTGATTAAGTTTATATTTGTATTTTTATACATCCACAATTTATGTGTATTTAACATTCATCTTTCTCTAAAAAGTCCACCAACAAAGAAAAAATTAAGAAAAATGATATTCATATTGACATCTTTTCCATTTAAATGACACTGGTACCTTGTTTGGAAGAGGTTCATTTAAGTAGCTCCCCTGACAAATCCACACTTATATTTCAACCATTCCAACAGTGTGGAAAGCTATTTGTATCAGGTCAAGTATTAAATTCATTAACTATTTATCAGATTCTTGGCATTAAACAGTGTTAGACTCCCAGCAGATGGCTCGGGACTTGAAATTCCCAATTACAACTGCATCTTGCATTGTGGTCATTTTTGTGTTCTATAGAAACACATTCATTCTGTGTTATATTTGGCTTCCAAATCTGTGAAATATTCTCCAATATTATCCATTATTTTTCCCTCTACTTTTGTCTTCATCCTTATTTCACCTCAAATTGCCTGCTTTGAGACTTCCAAGCTGGTATTAAACCAGTACAATTTTGCTTTTTCTTCCTTTCTGGTATTAAAAGCTCTATTTCTTTCAAAAGAAGGAAAAATTATAAGTATTATTAGTAACTCCTTTCTTTATATCAGTTTCCATTTTTTTGTCTTTAACCTTTATAACATCTTTATTTCCATTTTTACTGAGTATCAGAGAGAAGCTTTGATTTTCCAGAAAATAAGCTGCTAACGAATAGTATTGATTTAATTTGTTTCCAGAAATCTCTGATTCCAGTATTCTCCACCATTGCATCATTCCTACTTTTTAAATAACATGAGTTATTTAAAACTTAATACCATTAAGTTTTGGTAATAATTAAGAGATTAGCAATTATCTCTGTGTCACATGATAATTTCTGGTTTATTGTCTATTTTTAGTATATCAGTGTGTATACGTATACAAGCATAAGTATTGTTAAGGACTTCATCTTTACTTTCTCATTATACCTCCAAGTACTTCCTCTGCTACAAATATGCCTTTTAACATACTTATAAATTTCCAGTTTCGAATGGTTTAACTTTATGCAGTTTAAATAATGATAGCTCGATAATAGTGAGAGCTAGCTGTCATTGAATGGTTAGCATGGTGCAAGGGACTTTACCAAGGCATTGCCTCATTTAATCATGAAACAAACAAGGCCACAATTGTTCACAGGGAGGAAGTGGATGCTCAGAGTGATTAAGTGACTTACCAGATATTTGTGTGAATTCAGGATGGGTGCATGTCCACCACCTCTAACTCAGGTACAGGTGTCAGATGTTTTTCCCAAACCACTGGCTTTCAGCTCTTATTTACAAACTGAAATCTATGATCCAGAGTATAAAATCACTTTCTAAGATCTAAGATTGTTAAACATCATTGCTGTTTTTTGAGATTATACAAATAAGCCAAATATGGTAGATCTAGGAAGATGCCATTTTCTCTGTTACTAGGTATCATAGATCAGTTATTTAATAGGACTTGTTATTTTACAGAAAGTATTAATTTTATTGAGCTATCTGTTGATTATTTTTAAAATATTTGAAGTACAGAAGAATGCCAAGAAGAAAGTAAGACAATAACCCAGAAATAATTATTATTAACATTTAATGCTTATCTTTCTAGCCATATATTTTATTTACCAAAAAAAAAGGAATTTCCTACTTGCTGAAGTGATTTTTATCTTGATATAATAGAAAATAATTTCTATGTTATTAACTATTTTTCAGCAGCATTATTTTAATGCATGTGTAGTATTCTATCATTTGTCTTTGCCAGACTTTATTTAACCAATACTACATTGCTATTCAGTTAGGCACATTTTACTGTTAAGAAAATCAATAGTGATTAATTTATTTAAAATTTATTTAGTCATGCAACTATATACTGAATGTTTACTGTGTGTCTATCCTTGAGCCTCATAGAGGATACTAAAAATGTATTAAATGACAACATCCTTTCATGAATGATGATATGAGAGTTAGAGACAATGAAAGCTTAGGGAAACATTTTATCATAAGTACCGTAACAGAAAGTATAGGGTGTTTTAAGAAGGCATAGGAGCTACTCATATCCCAATTTAACAAGTATCAGAAAAAAGAAAAAAAACTTTCTGAAGTCATTTATTCTAAGAACCTGTGGCAAAGATGGCAGCTCTTGCCAATCATTTAATTGATTTCTGAGCAGTTTGGTGGATATACATTACTAACTCAGGCCAAAGAAATGAGATTGGATATGATCTGGATTACTTTTGTGCGGAGGGCATGAAAAGCCAATGCACAATGCTCTCATTTCTCTTTGCCTGCAGTGGTGACTGTGGAGGTAACATGTTCCAGAAGATGCTACTGCAAGATGGCAAAACCTCTCTGAGGACTGCAGTCCCCATGGATAATGCTATGAAAGAGGACAATAGAATTTTATTTACATAAAACCACTGAGGTTTAAGAATTGCTGGTTTCCACAGCATAACCTTGCCTACACTGACTAGTACAGATAGGATAATTAACTTAATGATAACCAAGCAAAGAGAGAGGAGTGATGCTTTAAAACACAGAGAAGAGAGTATGCAAACATCTAACTGAATGAGAAGGTGGGTGCTCTAGGAAGCAAGTGTTCACCATCTTGTAGGTTAATTTTTTGTATATATTTGTGGACATTTCTTCAGATAACTTCTGAGAAAGTGAATTATTGAGTTAGACATATGTTCACTTTTAGGATTTTTAAATATAAAGGATCAAATTTCTCTGTGGAAAATGTCATAGAAATTTAGAGCCCCCCAGCATATAAGAGTGTTTGGTCACTTAATTGCATGCATTGCCTATAGGCTGTAAAGCTTTCCTGTTTGCTTCTACATGGTTATTGTTCAATGAGGCTATTTAACTAATCTAGAGAATGACTTTGGGTGAAAAGGATAAATTAACATTCCCCAGACTATAAATAATTGGCTATGTTGTTTTATTTATGAATATTTTATGGAAACATTAACCCTGAGACAAGGTAATGCTTATTAAGAAAATGTATATTTTTTTGTTTGTAAAAACTGAGACCTAATGAATCACCTGATATAGGTGGAAATGAAAAAAGAAGACTGGTAAGAGGTCACAATTCTATAAAGCAATATTTCTTAAAGATTTTGCTAAAGTCTCCCTTATCCGATGGTAATAATGTCATCACTGGCGGGTTAAGGATAGACCATATAAGGAAGAACTCATTGCAAACTGTATAATGGAAAAGCTTACTCTATCCTTGTTCTATGTTTGTTTTAATATAAAAATATGATATCCCTTCTCAAAGACATGATGTCTTTGGTTTGAAAAGGAGTGGAAAGTCTTAGAGTAGGACTTAGGCCACCAGAGTTCTAGCTGTAGTATTGCCAACAAATACCTGCTTGACTTTTAACAAGTCAACCTCTGTGGGATTCAATTCCCTCGTGGGTGTGGTGAGGTAGGTAGGCCACATGGCTTCCAAGACCTACAAGTATGTTGATAATCTAATTTTCTGTGAAAATAGCATCAATTAAATTAAAATGATAGAGGAAATACATGATATCTTCAGTTAGAACTCCTTTCTGAAGGCATCAATTATTTATCTAATAGGCTAAATAATATCTTATAGGTAATCTAGTGATACAGCTGGCTTTTAGCAAAATTGTGTCTTTCTCCAGCTTCATTTTTGATGCTATCACTGCTATACAATATTTATTCGATTTGCTAAATCCATGGAAATCAGCTGCTATCTAAGGTGTCCAAGGATAGAAGGATGCATTCCTTTTAATAAGTATTTACATTTTTAAAAACTGACAAAAATAGTCTGTAAGGCCTAAAGAAATAAAGCAGAAAAGTTGGAAATTTATGTATTAAAGCTGGTCACATAGCAGATATTTTAGCTTTCATTTACTCTCCAAATCAAAGATAACAGCAGTTGCTTACGTGCAGTGCTAGAGCAACAAGATAAAATTAATGACTTTGGGTGAAAAGGATAAATTAACATTCCCCAGACTATAAATAATTAGCTATGTTGTTTTATTTATTAATATTGTATGGAAACATTAACCTACACATGGAAAGATATACATCTTTCTTCTTATTTCTACTTGAAATTTACTATGATTTCTGATATTTGCTTTAAGGAATGATCTTCAGTGAATCTCATTGAATTGCATTATTGTTTTGATTAGAGATTTGACATAAAATCATATTGTTTTTTATTCCATTCCAACATAATATTCCTGGCATCATTTCCAGAAATTAAACTCTATGTAATAGACTAAATTTTGCCACATGTCGGGGGCTGGACATTGTGTGGTGGGGTTGTCTGGTGTGTAGCATAGCTTTGGCACTCCCACTGAGGTACACAAGCCACTCCCACAGAGACAGTAACTGCCTTGTGATGCCTACTTTTCTTCACAACTAATTAAAAAGATAATGCTTTTTTATGGAAATGAAGCAGATTTACTTCTATCATATGTGGGCTATTTAGCTTTTGCAGTATTCCTTTCATATATATTTACTTTAAAATATGCTTGATGGTGATTGTATATCAGAATGGGAAATAATTAAAATTAAAAAATTAACTTGCTCTAGAGACTACATTATGTGACTTTAGCTTCTAGGGAATTTGATATTGGATAATTTCACAAGCAGAGCACAAGATCTGAGTAATGTCAAGTTCATTGGCATTCTCTGTCTGCTTTCTTGCATTCTCTTCTATCCTAGTCATCTCCACCTGCTCTGATCAAAACAGCTACAGTGGGAAGTCATTCTAAAGTCTCTTGTACTTTAATGAACTTCCAAAATGTGTAACTTCAGACTGAAGTAAGACTGGGATGGTTATGAATCCTTAAAGACGCCTTTTAAGCTTGCATTGGCAGGAGGCAGGTATGACTGTGTAAGAGGGTCAGTCTATAAGTTCCATCAGTAGATAATTGAGTTGAGTTCCAAAGGCTTTCAAGAGTTTTGATCTTGTAAGGAAAACCCTAAAGAACCTTGAGCTTTGAACCAAGAACAGGGCAGTGTTTTGGACAGGCAGCAGGGAAATGGTATCAGTGCCATTGTCAAATGAAAGTACATTTGATAATTGCCTGGTGTGTTAATATAATGGCAAATATAGTTAAATGAATCATTGTCCATCCTCAGTGGAAAATGTCTCTACTTTTGGTTCTGAGGAATGAGCCTGAATTTGCTAGGATCAGCCTCCAAATAAATGATGTGGGAAACGTTAATCCATTCAGTAGCCCAGTCAGGATTTGGCAAACATTCAGCCTACCATCTAAGATCCTAGCAGTAAAATTATTTGGTCACCATTTGAGAATCTAACTTCCTATTTTGCTGTAACAGTTTACTAACCTCTATTGAGAATTTTGTGCAAGGAGACTGGGTACTTTATGGGTATGGGCAATTTGATCAGTTTTGATACTAAGGGGCCATCATACTGTCTGCAGTACATATGGCAGATACCATAAAAATTTCATTGAACTGAGTTGTTTTCACAATCCTATATTTGCATACTTGACGTAGTTTTCTGTCTTTTATGCCAATCCAAAATTTGTATGTACATAACATGAAAACACTTATCTGAGATGTAGTCAGTCATACCTGCATTACTTATTTTTGTCATATCACTGTCAATCTTGAACATCTACAATGACTTTATATTATTTTGTATTCCTCCAGAAGCCGACCTTAAGACAAGGAAATGAGTGCAAGGGAGCTGTATGGGGGAGGGGAACGGGGAAGGAAGAGAATCTTAGGAAGCATGTTGAAGGAGTGGGGAAGTGAAGTGTAAATATCCCGTATTATCTTAAACTTATATTTAAGACTACCCACAATGGATATCTCTTTATTATCCATCTTAATTTTTTTAAAATAAATTCCACTTCTGCATTTATTTTAGTCGTGCAAAGTTCTGGCAATTTAACCTGACAAGTTATTGACTCCATTCAACCAGAGCTACTTCCCAAGGCCTCCACCAAAACCAGCAGGTTCTCAGGGTAGAAAGAATTTCTATTGTGACAATAGTAGCAGCTCTGGGTTTATGAATAGTTAGAAACTAACTATTCACTTGGCAATAGTAGCAAAAGTGTTTATGGTTGCTCGGTGATATGGTTACTCCTTTTCCTTGTATTCTGCTCTTGCTACAGAAGTTCAGCTTCAATTCCCTTATTCTATGAAATCATCTCCCAATAATAGTGTTTTCCTCTCTACAAAATACTTCTGACTTTTTATTGTTTTCTAATATTTTCATATACTCAATGTTTTTGAATGCATGTAAAAAAAAAAAACAGGTTATTTGAGATTGGGTTTCTAACAATAAAGTTCCAAATTCAACCACCTTTTCATTTTAATAACTGGTAAATGGGCAACTAGTAACTTCTACTTGGCAGATAGGCAAATTATTTACTGAGGATCAACAAAATAAATAAACATTTATTTTGTGAACACATTATTTTTCATCTGCCAATTAATTTTACTCTACCTTTAGTTTAAATGTTAGATATAGAGATTTTTTGAAGTAAATATAAGTAGAAATGATTTACTACTTGGAATTATGCAATTGTTTTTTCCTAAACAACTAATAAAAAACAGATTCTTTTTTTCTCTATATAATATATTGTTTAGTACTGTTCTAAGTTGGAGAAACAAATGAACTAGATTACTATATAGATCTGTGATAAAATAAAAGAATCCTTAACTTAACTGAAGTGTCAAACAAATAAGAATTTATAACGGCAAAGAGCATAGGTATTTTTTCTTACTGTTTATGTAAAAAGTTTCTTTATGTATACTGTTGTTTATCTTATTCTTATAAATCAATATGCACTAGTGTTTTGATAAATGTTTAAAAACTAGCTCTCTAAGAAAAAACAGCATTGATTTTTAGTATTACAAATACTACAAATTTGTTGATTTCCATTGTGTAAATAATTCTATCATTTTCTAATCCAACCTACCAACATATTACTGAATGTGGAGTTGAAAAGAAGTGAACAATAGCACACCTTTATATGATATTCCCACCATACATACAATGCAATAGATGTAAAGTGTGTCAAGATCATAGATAACAGTAAAATGCAGCAAAATCTTTTGGAAGTAATAATTTTTGAGTTATATATAATAGCTTTTGAGTTATATATATATATATATAGTCTCTCTCTCTGTTGTTCAGGCTAACGCGATGTGGCACTATCTTGGCTCATGGCAACCTCCACCTCCCGGTTTTAGGTGATTCTCCTACCTCAGCCTCCCAAGTAGCTGTGATTACAGGCGTGTGCCACCAAGTACAGCTAATTTTTGTAATTTTAGTAAAGACCAGGTTTTGCCGTATTGGCCAGGTGGGTCTTAAACTCCTGGCCTCAAGCAATCTGACCGCTTTGGCCTCCCAAAGTGTTGGGATTACCAGTATGAGCCACCTAGACCGGCCTATAATTTAATTTTTAATAATGAATACAACTAACAATTGGCTCACCAAATTTCTTAAAATTTAAAAATTTTTCCTTGGTGCGCTATGATGAGGTAGTTTCGGCACACCACTGGAAGACAGCTCATTTATAATTGGCTCCTTTGAAAGCTTTACTTCCCTTTAGATTGTCAACTTTCCCTAGAGGAATTTTACAGAGCAATGTAACATTCAATACCACATTTCTTATGTATCTAGTCCATCCAAGATTGAGTTTATTAACTTAGGATCCATTTTCTGGGTGTGATTTTGTGTGTCGATTATTACATTTATTCTTGGGTTGTATTTTCTAACTTTTAAAATAACTTTCTTGAGGAGATTGTATTTTATAACTTTCAGCACTATAGAAAAGAAATTGGTATCTTAGCTTACTATCTTAACTTACTTTTGCAACAAAGTCTTACTTTAATAGGCTTATGGGTTTAATTGTTAAGTTTTTATGTAAATTATTGCATTTTCTCAAAGACTAACTGAAGGTAGAACTATAAACTCGAAATTGAAAGCATACAAATACAAAAATGCCTTGAGATTTTCATTCATATTGATTGTTGCTGTATGTTCGCTGCTTTCTTCTTAGCTCTGCTGTGTCCAGTTAATTGGCTTTCATAGGAGACTCATAAAACTCCTTAGCCTTGATGAGGAGGATATGTAAACTACTGCCAGCCCAAATATCACTTGGAAGACATTTTGATGATTATTTAATTTTGTCTTGAAGTTCAGGTTATTAATGTTCAAGATTTTAACATGTGTGGTTGGCACAATTATTCCAGGAGAATGATTGCAATGGGTTTGGATAAAGCTTTCCATTGGGTTACTTTGCATTCTATTAACATGCATAGTGAGAAGGAAGTATGATGAAGGAGGTTATTGAATGTCAATTTCAATTCTTTGGCTAATTTTAAAATTAATAATTTATTACTATTATTACTATTTTTGTACAGAGTCTCGCTCTGTTACCCAGGCTGGAGTGATGTGGCACAATCTCAGCTCACTGCAACCTCTGCCTCCTGGGGTCAAGTGATGCTCGTGTCTCAGCCAATTTCTTTGGCCAATTTTGAACAGTTTCTATTTCTTTTATTGTGTCAACATTAAAAGTTATCATTTCTAACTGTACTTAAAACACCATGATGTTTTACAAAGCCTGAGGAAAAAATGGTTATAAGAGAACAATTTTAGCATCAGTAAAGGACATTTCCGGGAGAAGATAATGTTGAGTCTGGTTACTGAAATTAGTAATATTTGGTTTAGTTTTTCACTTTTTGTTCTTACTTGTTTTTGACTAAAAAAAAGCAATAGGAAGTTGCAATTTTTTTTCCTAGATACAGTAAAATCCTGGATTTAAGATACATTGGTATGCTGGATATTCTGTGACATTAAGTTTGGATAAATGAGAAACAGCCTAGGAACTAAAGGATATTTTATTTTAATACAATAGTGACAGTTCTTCTAGTCCTCTGGCCTCTCGGTGTCATTTCTCTTATGATCCTGCTCAGCAGCATGAACATTAAATGACATTCAATAGCAAATCCTTGGATGGTTGGATGAATGAGGTTTGTTGGTGTTCTTAGATTTACTTTATTTTCTTTCCTCTTCATTTCTTTCTCTTGATATTTTTCATTATAATATGAAAGTTTTGAAAGTAAGATCATTGTAAACAGTGAGCAAGATAAAAATTCCTGATAGAAATGATTGTGCATCGTAAGTACAGAAACTTTGCTTTCTTACCAATTCAAAACCTTAAGAAAATATAACAAATCATATTTCCTCTGATTATAGTAAACATAATTTGATTCATGGTGGCACTTGGGAATAACTTTTGTATTCTGAAAAAATTCAAACATATACAGAAGTAGAGAGTGCAGTATACTGAATCTCCACATACCCATGACCTAGGTTAAACAGTTACAGTTACCATTCTCCTCTAGTTTCATTCCACCTATCTCCTTTATCATGTTTTTCCTGAAATATTTTAAAGCAAATCTCAGTCCTCACTTTATTTAACTTGTAAATAATGACTCAGGATCATGAAAGCATTTTTCATTACATTATTTATTTTGCTCAACCATTTGTAAATATTATAAACATTTTGACATAAAAGATACTAGCTCTGCATTTTATCAAGTCAATTGCCCTCATTGGGACTTAGCCTTTTCTCTCTCCCTTAGCAAATTCAACCCAGGCTACAAACAAACAAACAAACAACAACAACAACAAAATATAGTATAACAGTAAAACAATGATAAAAGCATACTTCTGGAAATCAACAACAAATGACTGCTTAATAGAACAAACTGAGGGATAATGTTATTATGTATGAGGTTAGTACTCAGAAGAAGAGACACCCTTGTGTAGTGCAAAGATGTAGAACTGAAACACAACTTCATCAGTAAAGGACTGGATAAATTTGAAAAGAACCAAAGTCCTAGTTTTCTTACCTGTTAACACCAATAAAAATATATGGTTGTACCTCATAGAGTTTTTATGTGACTTAAATGAAATGCTGTAGGTGAAAGTGTTCAGTACTCGATAGATTTTCTTTTTTACACAAAGTGCATCAGTGTCTTGGATGTAAAAGAAATTCCGTGATATTTTGTGGTCTCACTTGAGATATTACCTCTCTCTTCCTTTTAAATATTGTTTCTTTAAAATATTTTTATTTAGCAAAGCCCAACATTTTCCATCATAAATTAGAGAACAAATTATTTTCAACTTAATTTATCACATGCAACAAACAATCCTTTTCATACTCCTGCTATGAAAAAATCATTACTTTCCTATTTCTGCATTTAACGGAAATTATTTCCTTGAGCTATAATAAATCTTCCTGATCTAAAGTTTGTAAGTTGTCAAGTCTAACCATTTTCATTGTCATCAAAAGACTGCTTCATATAAAGGGCCAATGGATTGAATATCTGTAGCTATAATTAAAAACAAATTAGCCCCAAAGTAATACATTTCTTTATTAATCTCTTCCAAATGCACTTTCTCCACAATTCCTCTGAAGCTGGTTTAAGATTTTAATTCAACCTTTTCAGAAGTGGCTAAAACTTTTAAAGTGCATAAATGACATAGAGACCAATGGAAATCTCAGGATAGTCACCATTCAATTCACTTCTTAAATTAATCAGAAACTCAATATTTATGAGGTTGGCTCAAAATTAATCATAGTTTTCACCATTACTTTTAATGGGAAAACAGCGATTATTTCTTCACCAACTGAATAACTGATGTTTATAGCTATTTAAAATTATAGTAACTTATCCATGACAGAAGTATATTTTTAATATGTTATGAAGGTTGAATATATTATATATGCTATTTACTTCTAATTACCTCAAACAATTTGCTCTTGTCTACTAAACTATATCGATTTTAGTGCCATAAAACACAATATTAGCTATACTCATTACCATATAAGAAAAGACACATTAAGAAGGCACTTGATACGGTGGCACTCTGGGAAAAAAGAAAAAGATACACATAAACAGAAGGCAAGAAAGGATGATGAAGAACGTTAGAGCGAAAAATAAATTAACAACTGCATAGGAACTTACTTCTTGTGTTTTATCAGAAAATAATCAATGGAAAAATATAAAGGGAATTTCATTAATAATTGCATTTTGTATCTGCTGTTAGTATACTAAGATAGGTTTAAATTTAAAACTCAACACAAATATCCAGTTTACCTCTATGGACCACATAATAAAGATCATCATTAATAATAACAAAAATAATGATGTATACTTTTTGAGCGCTAACAAGCTCCGAAACATTGCAATTAGATCATCACATCAACACTCAGAAGAAGCTATAACTATTTTCGTCATTTTACAAAAAAAAAGAAAAAAAAAAGTACTAGCTAAACATGTTACAGAAATAGCCCAAAGTGGTAGAGCCAAAATTATATTTCAGGTCCAACGGTTTCCAGGGAATACACTCTTAAACCCTCTTATGGAAAATTCCAATGAATAAAATTATCCTGAAGTGCTAGTGCACCTGCAAGAAACAAGTATGAATCACCTGTTGTATATAACATCAGATTATTTTACAGTTTTTTAATATAAAGTAGCTGGCACTCAATAAAAACAAACAAACAAACAAAAAACAAAAAAAAACCTATTCCATGAGGAGACAAAAAGAGAGTAACAGACTCCGAAATAAACAATTAAAATTAGGGCATATTAATAGGTTATAAATGAAGATAGTGGGATTATTATCATCATTCTAGATAGCAGAGCTGTAACAAAGTTTAAAAAATAGCCATGCTAATGTACAGATTCAATGCAATCCTTGACAAAATACAGATGACATTCTTCACAAAAATAGAAAAGACAACCCTAAAATTTATATGGAACCACAAAAACCCAGAATAGCCAAAGCTTTCTTAAGCAAAAAGAACAAAACTGCAGGAATCACATTACCGAACTTCAAATTATACTGCAGAGCTATGCTAGCAACCCAAACAACATACTTCTGGCATAAAAACAGACACACAGACCAGCGGAACAGAACAGAGAGCTTAGAAACATCTACAGTGAACTCATTTTCAACAAAGGTGCCAAGAACGTACATTGGAGAAAGGATAGTCCCTTCAATAAATGCTACTGGGGAAACTGGATATCCACATGCAGAAGAATGAAACTAGACCCCCATCTCTCAGCCATATATGAAAATCAAATCAAAATGCATTACGGACTTAAGTGTAAGACCTCAAACTATGAAACTACTAAAAGAAAACATTGGGGAAGCTCTCAAGTATATTGATCTGGGCAAAAATGTATTCAGCAATATCCCGCAGGCACAGGCAACCAAAAGAAACATGAACAAATGGGACATCATGTCAAAAACTTTATGCACAGCAAAGGAAGCAATCAACAAAGTGAAGAGACAACCCACACAATAGGAGAAAATATTTGCAGACTATCTATCTAACAAGGGATTACTAACGAAAACATATAAGAAGTTCAAAGAATTCAATAGGAAAAAAATCTAATAATCCATTTTAAAAATGGGCAAAAGATCTGAATAGACATTTCTTAAAAGAAAATATACAAATGGTAAGCAGACATTAAGTGCTCAAGATCAATGATCATCAGAGAAATGCAAATCAAAACTGCAGTGGGATATCATCTCACCCCAATCAAAATGGATTTTATCCAAAGGACAGGCAATAAAAAATACTTCAGAGAGTGTGGAGAAAAGGGAACCCTCATACATTATTGGTAAGGAAATAAATTGGTACACTATGGAGAACAATTTGGAGATTCCTCAAAAAACTAAAAATAGAGCTTCTATATGATCCAGGCATCCCACTACTGGGTTATACCCAAAATACGGGAAATCAGTGTATTGCAGAGATATCTGCACACATTTGTTGCAGCACTGCTCATGATAGTTAAGATTTGAAAGCAACCTAAGTCTCCATCAACAGATGAATGGACTTAAAAATGTGCTCATACAAAGTGGAGTACTATTTAGCTATAAAAATAAAGATCTTGTCATTTGCAACAACGTGGATGGAACTAGGGATGATACTGTTAAGTGAAATAAGTCAGGCACAGAAAGATGAACATCACACGTTCTCACTTATTTGTGGGATCCAAAAATCCAAACAATTAAACTCATGGAGATAGAGAATAGAAGGCAGGTTATCAGAGGTTGGGAAAATACAGCATGGGGTGTTGGGGGGTGGGGTTGGTTAATGGGTACAAAAAACATAGTTGTAAAGAATGACTGATGCCTAGTATTTCACAGCACAATAGGGCAACTATAGTCAAAATAATTTAACTGTGCATTTATAACTAAGAGTATAATTGGATTGTTTGTAACACAAAGGATGAATGATTGAGGGGATGGATACCCCGTTTTTCATTATGTGATTATCATGCATTGCATGCCTATATCAAAATATCACATGTGGCCCATGAATATATACACCTACTATGTACCCACAAAAATTAAAAATAAAAATGAAGAAATAAAATAACCATACTTAATATGTTCAAGAACATTTTGTAAAAAAAGAATTTCTAGAGATACAGGAAATTATTAAAAGATTCAAAATATCCACATGAAAATATTTTAAAAAGTAAGAAGTAGATAAAATACAGTTCAAAAGGGAAATAATAAACTTGGCGATAGAGCAGAAAAAATAATGAAATTGCCTCATAGAGACAAAAATTATGTAAAATAAAGATATCTAGATAGATAGATAGATAGATAGATAGATAGATAGATAGATAGATAGAGAATATAATGAGAAAGTATAATGTCATTTGAATCTAAGTGGAAAGAAGAGAGAAAAGGGTACAATCAATATTTCACCATTTTTCTTGTTGTTGCCAAAGTGAACAAAGATTGTTAAGTCACAAATTCACAGAGATCTCTGAACCCAAAACAGGCTAAACAGAAAATAAATTAACTACCAGCAATATTATAATAAAACTTGAGAATTATCTAAAAATCACCAGATTAAAAAATATATATCATAAAAATGACAATTAGGTTGACAGTAACTTTTTAATAGAAGCAATGAAAGCCAAAACACAAGAGAATTATTTTTGTAAATTAATGAATGAAAGCATGTTATTCTATAATTCAATATAGAAAAAATCATTCAAGAATAAATGTAAAATAAAAATTTATTATTTATATACATGCTCTTAGGAGATTAATAAAAGATGACTCTCAGGCATTGGGAAAAAATATTGCAGATGGAAGTTCAGAAAGGGTAGGAAGAAATGAAAAGTAAAAAAATAGTAATTATAAGGCTAAATCTAAATGAATGCTGCCTTTATAAAGAACAACACTAATAACAATAATAATATCTCCTGGGGATTAAGATCTCTAATATTAAAATTTATGCAACAGTGTTATATAAATGAGATAGGGAGTAACCATAGCATATATGGAAAGAATTTAAATATATGGATTAATGTTAACTTTTGGTAAATCTTAAGGTGTTTGTTTTAATCTATAGAATAATTATAACATTAGTAAAGTAACTTATATAACAAGCAAATATGGGAGAAAATGGAATAAATACAATTTTATAACTAATTTTTAAAAGAACAAGAAAAGTGGCATAGAGAAGATGGGATATACAGAACTCTTAAAATTGTAGACATAAATGCAAACATAGGAATAATTACATTAAATACCCCTGCCTCCACTAAATGACAACAATTTACAGATTAGATAACAAAACACAACTACATGTTAGCTTCAAAAGATACATATTAACTAGAGGGATGTAAAATAGTAGAAAGTAAAAGGACTAAAATAATTATATATGATGCAAACACTAATCAAAAGTAAGCTGAAGTAGCTGTGTAGATAATGTAAAATTTTTAAAATGCATTATTAGATGCATAGAAGTAGACACACAATTTACAGTAATTAAATGTTAAATTCACCAGGAAGATAGAGCAGTTCTAAATTTTAATGAGCCTAATACAACCTCAAAATATAAATATATATAAAACCAAAACTAAAAACTAAGAAATAGACAAATTTACAATTATATGGAGAGATTGTAACATGTTTCTCAGTAAGTGATAGAGCAAAGCAAATAAATAAGTAGTATGGATTTAGGAAAGATAATTTATGTTTCACTTATCCTCATTAAGAGTACCTCTGCTCAGGAATCTGCTTTGCATATTTACAACACTGATTTTAATTATTTTTAAAAGTATATGTTCAGCCAGGTGATCAAGGTCAATATCAACAGTGATAAAAGTCATGTTGAAATAATATTAATGAAAATGGCAAATTTCCTCTGTGGTCTTCCTCTCAAAAACCCATAATCCCAGTCTAATTATGGGAGAAACATTGGACAAATCCCATCTGAGGTGCATTTTACAAAATACTTGATCTCTACTCCTCAGAATTGTTAGATTATCAAAGACAAGCAATGTCTGGGAACCTGTCACAACCAAGAGGTGCTTAAGGAGACATGATGACTAAATATAACGTCCTGGATGGAATCCTGTAACAGAGAGAAGACATTGGGTAAAAACTATGGAAATGTCAATAAAGTATGGAATGTAGTTATGATAATATATCAGTATTGGTTCATTAATTATAACAAATGCACCATACAGGCATACAATGTGAATAATAGAGGAAACTGGTGTAGGGTAGAAGAAACACTCTCTTATCTTTGCATTTTTTTTCTGTAAATTTAAAGCTATCTTAATGAGCAAAATGCATTAATAACAAGTTAATGATTCTTGTTACATTGTATACTTGAGTAAGTACTGTGCCTCATAAGTTTCAGAATCCTTAATGTTTAGCCTATATTTGGTGCTCAATAAATATTTTTAATAAACATAACAGATGATAGTGTTACTGTAGTAAACAGAGTATCATATCTATAATAAAAACTAGTACCAATTTATTACTTACCTACAACATTTATTCATTGGTTAACCTTGAATAGTTTTACTAGCTGTGCCAGCCTCAGTTTCTGCTTCGTAAAATTGTCGTGATACTGGCTACTCTTAAGTAGTGATTTGAAGATTAACAGGTAACAAGAATAATCAAGCAATTAGCCAATATCATCCTGATGTAACAATAACAATAGTAGACTTTCAGTAAATAATTTGAGTAGATTAATGATGATTGAAGCAGACGAAGCTTATCAAACTAAAACAATAAAATTATTCCCCAAAATATGTTTATAATAGTAGCTTTTACTCAAATAATTATTATCTATTTTGAGTGTTCACATAAATTCATGTATCACACACAGTACAGATTAAAAATAATATTTTTTTGGTAAAACACGAAGAGTTGTCTTCCACTGACATAAATACCCTTTCTAGAATTCCTTAGAGATTACATAAAAGGGCTTTTGGTCTGTCAATTTCCTCATAGTAATGAGTGAGGCTTGTAGCTAATGATGCTATGAAACTGAAAAGATAGCCCATTCTTTTATAATCATCTGCCAATTGGTTTAGAAAGTGACAAGGTAGATGACTGCTGAGAGCTGCTGGAGTAAAATAGCAGCATCAGAATCCATTTTGCTTTACCTCCTCTGAACAAAGTAATGACCAAAATTGTGTGTCATGTATAATCGATCGTTAGGGAAAATGTCAAGAAGTGTAATAGCATTTGATAGGCCCATAACTTGATGTTTTAGATAATTATTGATGACATTGCTAAATCTGATATATTGAACTCATGCTCTGAAGTACTTTTGAGTAAAAACAATATTACACAGTAGTATAATTTTACAACATTGCTTTCTTATGGTATTTGTAAATATTTAAAATGGCCAAAATTTGATTATTTCATAAAAGCAACCTAATCCAATTTAACATGCCTTTTAATAATTTTCTTTATTCGGGTATCAAAATAAAATATTACTTAACAAATATGGTGCTCAATTCCCAGTGCATATTTAACTAATGTTTGTTCATTGCCCATATGTAGCATATGTCCCTCAAATAATTTTATGAACAAATATTCATCTAATCCCTAAAAAACTATTAGGGATTATTCCTTTTTCATCAATTATCCAAGAGCCCTCAATTAATGAGTGGTATTACCAGGATTCTAAACCATGTACTCCTCTTCTGAGTCCATAGTCATCTTAAAAAATAAGCACTAACTTTATAAGCTTAGCCTGTAAAGGTAGGCCTTAGTTTAGAAAATCAGCACATATGGAAGTGTCTACCTCAAAGTAGACAGTGACACATAGTGATTGATCATTCCCATGGTGCTGAACTTCATCTGGCAACCAAATCATTATATTAGAATAGGGAGTTGAACAAAAGGGTCAGTTTCATCATCTTCCTATTGATTGTTTCACAGCTGAGTTTACATCAGATTTTATTTTGCTAGTCAATAATCATTTTACTGGGTAATTTCTCTTGCTTTACCCTACAATTCTATACCATTATTATTATTTTATTATTTCTTAGTTATTGTTCTTTGACTTTTTGAGTTATTGATATTTTGAACTGTTATTATGGTTTAATACTCTTTATTTATAGTTCCTCACCTATTAATTTTAATTGTATTGGTCTTTAGTTCACAATTTCTACTAGCATGTTTATTATTTTGGAAGACAATATGCAGTTTTTGGAGACAATTTTCCAAGGAGAGAAGGATGGTTAAAAAATATTTGTCTAATTTTTTCTTATTTAAACTTATGCTCCTACAAGAATTTAATATATACTTTAGCCTTATACTGTGTATTATGTAAGATACATTAAATATTTCAGTAAGTGACATCCCAAAATAATGATTTTTAACTATAAATATTGTTATATAGGGGATAATTAGTGTATGTAACTAATTAAATATACAAATTGTTTTTTTTTTGTCAAGCAAAAGTGAAAAAACCTTAATAAAAATGAAAATGATATTTCAGTTTTTATTTCCAGTTCTACTGTAATTTAGAGGGGTCATTAATATGATTATATTTTTATGTCCTCATCTAAAAATAATTTCTTACTATCTTTGTCTCCTATTCCATTTTTAAATGAAAAAACAAAGTAATACTTTCCAATAAAGAAATACTAATACCTATGATGGTCATTATTATGATACATCAGTATTAACCATAACTCTTCTCACGATTCTCAGTGGTTTCTGGACTTCTTTTATGTGTTAGAACCCAAAGAACTAAAATAAACTCAACAAACATGTATCAATATTTTGAGGAACGAAGGCAAAAACATAAAATATGCCTCAGAAGCTGAGAGATCATTGCCTTCAAGGAACTCCCAAAATATACACAAAAAACTCAGACACAGAGAAGAATAGGCTGGTGATATGGTTTGGCTCTGTGTCCCCACCCAAATCTCACCTTGAATTGTAATCCCCATGTGTCAGGGGAGGGGTCTGGTGGGAGGTGATTGGATTATAGGGACAGTTTCCCCGAAGCTGTTCTCAGGATAGTAACTGACTTCTCACAAGATCTGTTGGTTTAAAGGTGGCACTTCCTTCCCTCTTGGCTCTTCTCTATCCTGCTACCTTCTGAAGAAAGTACTTGCTTCTTCACCTTCCGCCATGATTGTACATTTCCTGAGGCTTCCTCAGTTATGCAGAACTGTGAGTCAATTAAACCTCTTTTCTTCATAAATTACTTGGTATTGGGTAGTTCTTTAAAACAGTGTGAAAATGGATTATTATAGTTAGGTTCTAGAATGGAGGGAATTTTGTAAACTTCAGGAAAACAGAGATTAAAGCTCATGGGGACCATCTGAGAAAGATTTATGCAAAATCATAAACTCATAGGTTAGCAGGAGCTTAAAAATTGTCTAGTCCAATATTTTCATTTGAAAAGTAATGAAGAGGAGGGTGGCACCAAGATGGCCAAATAGTAACAGCTCCAGCCTCCAGCTGCCAGCATGAGTGACACAGTAGACAGGTGATTTCTGCATTTCCAACTGAGGTACCAGGCTCATCTCAGTGGGGTGTGTCAGACAGTGGGTGAAGGACAGTGGGTGCAGCCCAACGAGTGAGAGCCAAAGCAGGATGAGACATCATCTCACCCAGGAAGCACAAGGGAACAGGGAATTCCCTTTCCTAGCCAAGGGAAACCATAACACACAACACCTGGAATATCAGGTCAGTCCCACCCTAATACTGCACTTTACCAAGGGTCTTAGCAAACGGCACACCGAATTATATCCCGTGCCTGGCTCAGAGGGTCCCACACGCACAGAACCTCCCTCATTGCTAGCACAGCAGTCTGAGATCTAACAGCAAGGTGACAGAGAGGCTGAGGGAGGGGCGCCCACCATTGCTGAGGCTTAAGTAGGTAAGCAAAGCAGCCTGGAAGCTCAAACTGGGTGGAGCCCACCACAGCTCAAGGAGGCCTGTCTGCCTCTGTAAGACTCCACCTCTCGGGACAGGGCATAGCCAAACAAAAGGCAGCAGAACCCTCTGCAGATGGAAGTGTCCCTGTCTGTCAACTTTGAAGAGAGTAGTGGTTCTCCCAGCACGGAGTTTCAGATCTGAGAATGGACAGACTGTCTGCTCAAGTGGGTCTCTGAACCCCGAGTAGCCTAACTGGGAGACATCCCCCACTAGGGGCAGACTGACACCTCACACCTCACACGGCCAGGTACACCTATGAGATGAAGCTTCCAGAGGAATAATCAGAAAGCAACATTTGCTGTTCAGCAATATTCATGCTTCTACAGCCTTTGCTGCTGATACCCAGGCAAACAGTGTCTGGAGTGGACCTCAAACAAACTCCAACAGACCTGCAGCTGAGGGTCCTGTCTGTTAGAAGGAAAACTAACAAACAGAAAGGACATCCACATGAAAACCCCATCTGTACCTCACTATCATGAAAGACCAAAGGTAGATAAAACCACAAAGATGGGGAAAAAGCAGTGCAGGAAAGCTGAAAATTCTAAAAATCAGAGCTTCTCTCCCCCTCCAAAGGAATGCAACTCCTCGCCAGCAATGGAACAAAGCTGGACAGAGAATGACTTTGATGAGTTGAGAAAAGAAGGCTTCAGATGATCAAACTTCTTTGAATTAAAGGAGGAACTACAAACCCAGCGCGAATAAACTAAAAACCTTGAAAAAAGATTTGATTAATGGCTGACTGGAAAAACTAATGTAGAGAAGTCCTTAAAAGACCTGATAGAGATGAAAACCTTGACACGAGAACTATCTGACAAATGCACAAGCTTCAGTAACCGACTCAATCAACTGGAAGAAAGGGTATCAGTGATTGAAAATCAAATGAATGAAATGAAGCGAGAAGAGAAGTTTAGAGAAAAAAGAGTAAAAAGAAATGAACAAAGCCTCCAAGAAATATGTGACTATGTGAAAAGACCAAATCTAGGTCTGATTGGTGTACCTGAAACTGACAGGGAGAATGGAACCAAGTTGGAAAACACTCTGCAGGTGAACTTCCCCAACCTAGCAAGGCAGGCCAACATTCAAATTCAAGAAATACAGAGAACGCCACAAAGACACTCCTCAAGAAGAGCAACTCCAAGACACATAATTGTCAGATTCACCAAAGTTGAAATGAAGGAAAAACTGTTAAGGGCAGCCAGAGAGAAAGGTCGGGTTACCCACAAAGGGAAGCCCATCAGACTAACAGCGGATCACTTGGCAGAAACTCTACAAGTCAGAAGAGAGTGGGGTACAATATTCAACATTCTTAAAGAAAAGAATTTGCAACCCAGAATTTCATATCCAGCCAAACTAAGTTTCATAAGTGAAGGAAAAATAAAATCTTTTACAGACAAGCAAATGCTGAGAGATTTTGTCACCACCAGACCTGCCCTAAAAGAGATCCTGAAGGAAGCACTAAACATGGAAAGGAACAAATGGTATCAACCAAAAAATATGCCAAAATGTAAAGACCATCGATGCTAGGAAGAAACTGCATCAACTAACGAGCAAAATAATCAGCTAATATCATAATGACAGGATCAAGTTCACACATAACAATATTAACCTTAAATGTAAATGGGCTAAATTGTCCAATTAAAAGACATAGACTGGCAAATTGGATAAAGTGTCAAGACCCATCAGTTGGCTGTATTCAGGAGATCCAACTTACATGCAGAGCCACACATAGGCTCAAAATAAAGGGATGGAGGAAGATCTACCAAGCAAATGGAAAACAAAAAAAGGCAGAGGTTGCAATCCCAGTCTGATAAAACAGACATTAAACCAACAAAGATCAAAAGAGAGAAAGAATGCCATTACATAACGGTAAACAAGAAGAGCTAACTATCCTACATATATATGCTCCCAATACAGGAGCACCAAGATTCATAAAGCAAGTCCTTAGAGACTTACAAAGAGACTTAGACTCCCATACAATAATAATGGGAGACTTTAACACTCCACTGTCAACATTAGACAGATCAACGAGACAGAAGATCAACAAGGATATTCAGGAATTGAACTCATCTCTGCACCAAGCGGACCTAATAGACATCTACAGAACTCTGCACCCCAAATCAACAGAATATACATTCTTCTCAGCACCACATCTCACTTATTCCAAAATTGACCACATAGTTGGAAATAAAGTACTCCTCAGCAAATGTAAAAGAACAGAAATTATAACAAACTGTCTCTCAGACCACAGTGCAATCAAACTAGAACTCAGGACTAAGAAACTCAATCAAAACCGTTCAACTACATGGAAACTGAACAACCTGATCCTGAATGACTACTGGGTACATAACGAAATGAAGGCAGAAATAAAGATGTTCTTTGAAACCAATGAGAACAAAGATACAACATACCAGAATCTCTGGGACCCATTTAAAGCAGTGTGTAGAGGGAAATTTATAGCACTAAATGCTCACAAGAAAAAGCAGGAAAGATCTAAAATTGACGGCCTAACACCACAATTAAAAGAAATAGAGAAGCAAGAGCAAACACATTCAAAAGTTAGCAGAAGGCACAAATTAACTAAGATCAGAGCAGAACTGAAGGAAATGGAGACAGAAAAACCCTTCAAAAAATCAATGAATCCAGGAGCTGGTTTTTTGAAAAGATCAACAAAATTGATAGACCGCTAGCAAGACTAATAAAGAAGAAAACAGAGAAGAATCAAATAAATGTAATTAAAAACTGATAAAGGGGATATCACCACTGACCCCACAGAAATACAAACTATCATCAGAGAATACTATAAACACCTCTATGCAAATAAACTAGAAAACCTGGAAGAAATGGATAAATTCCTGGACACATACACACTCCGCAGACGAAACAAGGAAGAAGTTGAATCCCTGAATAGACCAATAACAGGCTCTGAAATTCAGGCAATAATTAATAGCCTACCAACCAAAAAAAGTCCAGGAGCAGATGGATTCACAGCTGAATTCTACCTGAGGTACAAGGAGGAGTTGGTACCTTTCCTTCTGAAACTATTCCAATCAATAGAAAAAGAGGGAATCTTCCCTAACTCATTTTATGATGCCAACATCATCCTGATATCAAAGCCTGGCAGAGACACAACAAAAAAAGAGAATTTTAGACCAATATCCCTGATGAACATTGAGGCAAAAATCCTCAATAAAATACTGGCAAACTGAATCCAGCAGCACATCAAAAAGCTTATCCACCATGATCAAGTGGGCTTCATCCCTGGGATGCAAGGCTGGTTCAACATACACAAATCAATAAATGTAATCCAGCATATAAACAGAACCAAAGACAAAAACCACATGATTCTCTCAATAGATGCAGTAAAGGCCTTTGACAAAATTCAACAACCCTTCATGCTAAAAGCTCTCAATAAATTTGGTATTGATGGAACATATCTCAATATAATAAGAGCTATTTATGACAAACCCACAGCCAATATCATACTGAATGGACAAAAACTGGAAGCATTCCCTTTGAAAACTGGCACAAGTCCTCTCTCACCACTCCTATTCAGCATAGTGTTGGAAGTTCTGGCCAGGGCAATCGGGCAAGAGAAAGAAATAAAGGGTATTCAATTAGGAAAAGAGGAAGTCAAATTGTCCCTGTTTGCAGATGACATGATTGTATATTTAGAACACCCCATCGTCTGAGCCCAAAATCTCCTTAAACTGATAAACAACTTCAGCAAAGTCTCAGGATACAAGATTAATGTGCAAAAATCACAAGCATTCTTATACAACAATAACAGACAAACAGAGAGCCAAATCATGAATGAATTCCCATTCACAATTGCTTCAAAGAGAATAAAATACCTATGAATCCAACTTACAAGGGATGTGAAGGACATCTTCAAGGAGAACAACAAATCACTGCTTAATGAAATAAAAGAGGACACAAACAAATGGAAGAATATTCCATGCTCATGGATAGGAAGAATCAATATCATGAAAATGGCCATACTGCCCAAGGTAATGTATAGATTCAATGCCATCCCCATCAAGCTACCAATGACTTTCTTCACAGAACTGGAAAAAAACTACTTTAAAGTTCATATGGAACCAAAAAAGAGTCCACATTGCCAAGATAATCCTAAGTCAAAAGAACAAAGCTGGAGGCATCATGCTACCTGACTTCAAACTATACTACAAGGCTACAGTAACCAAAACAGCATGATACTGGTACCAAAACAGAGATATAGACCAATGGAACAGAACAGAGCTCTCAGAAATAATACCACACATCTACAACCATCTGATCTTTGACAAACCTGACAAAAACACGAAATGGGGAAAGGATTTCCTATTTAATAAATGGTGCTGGGAGAACTGGCTAGCCATAAGTAGAAAGTTGAAACTGGATCCTTCCTTACACCTTATAGAGAAACTAATTCAAGGTAGATTATTGACTTAAATGTTAGACCTAAAATCATAAAAACCCTAGAAGAAAACCTAGGCAATACCATTCAGGACATAGCCATGGGCAAGGACTTCATGTCTAAAACACCAAAACAATGGCAACAAAATTAAACTAAAGAACTTCTGCACAGCAAAAGAAACTACCATCAGAGTGAACAGGCAACCTGCAGAATGGGAGAAAATTTTTGCAATCTACTCATCTGACAAGGGACTAATATCCAGAACCTACAAAGAACTCAAACAAATTTACAAGAAAAAAACAACCCCATCCAAAAGTGGGTAAAGGAAATGAAGAGACACTTCTCCAAATAAGACATTTATGCAGTCAACAGACACATGAAAAATGCTCATCATCACTTGCCATCAGAGAAATGCAAATCAAAACCACAGTGAGATACCATCTCACACCAGTTAGAATGACGATCATCAAGAAGTCAGGAAACAACAGGTGCTGGAGAGGATGTGGAGAAATAGGAACAGTTTTACACTGTTGGTGGGACTGTAAAGTAGTTCAACCATTGTGGAAGACAGTCTGGCAATTCCTCAAGGATCTAGAACTAAAAATGCCATTTGACCCAGCCATCCCATTACTGGGTATATACCCAAAGGATTATAAATCATGCTGCTAAAAAGACATATGCACATGTATGTTTATTGTGGCACTATTCACAATAGCAAAGACTTGGAAACAACCCAAATGTCCATCAGTGACAGACTGGATTAAGAAAATGTGGCACATATACACCATGGAATACTTCGTGGCCATAAAAAAGGATGAGTTCATGTCCTTTGTAGGGACATGGATTCAGCTGGAAACCATCATTCTCAGCAAACTATCGGAAGAACAGAAAACCAAATACCACATGTTCTCACTTATAGGTGGGAATTGAACAATGAGAACACTTGGACACAGGAAGGGGAACATCACACACTAGGGCCTGTTGTGGGGTGGGGGGAGGGAGGAAGGATAGCATTAGGAGATATGCCTAATGTAAATGACGCATTAATGGGTGCAGCACACCAACATGGCATATATATACATATGTAACAAACCTGCACATTGTGCACATGTACCCTAGAACATAAAGTATAATAAAAATAAACAAATAAAGAAATAAAAAACAAAAGGAATGAAATAAACTGAAATGTTAACTAACTTGCTAAATGTGCACTGCTAGTTTACTGACAAAGTCAAAAATGTTCCAAGATTTTGACTGCCTAATAATTGAAGCGAGGCCTTTAATGATGGGTAGAATTTTCCAGATGAATTGAGATGATGATGTTAGGTTTTGAAAAGTTCAAGATAAAGCTATGGAGGTGAAAACACAGAAGAAATTAGAGAAAAGGGGGTGGGAAAAGTTTCAGTCATGGCATATTATCTTCTCTGATTAAAACTCACTGTCAGATACCAGGTACTATGGACTGAATTGTGTTCCCCCAAAATTCATATGTTAAACCTACTTCCAAAAATCTCTTATGTTTCTGGAAGTAGGTCCTTTAGTGAGGACCTCACCACTGTCACATGAAGTTACAAGAAGATGTCCATCTGCAAACCAGGAAGAGAACTCTCACCAGAGACCAAATAAACTAGCACCTTAATCTTAGACTTCACAGCCTCTAGAACTGTGGGAAATCAATTTTTGTTGTGTAAGCCACATAGTTTATGGTGTTTGTTAAGGGAACCCAAGCTGACTAAGTAACCAGGTGATCATCAGAAAGGAAGGATTTATTTATTTATTTATTTATTTATTTATTTATTTATTTAGGGACGGAGTCTTGTTCTGTCATGCAGGCTGGGGTGCAGTACCAAAATCTTGGCTCAATGCAACCTAGGCCTTCCGGGCTCAAGCATTTCTCATGCCTCAGCCACCCGGGTAGCTGGGACTATAGGCATGTGCTACTACCCAGATAATTTTCTCATTTTTTAGTGGAGGTAGAGTTTCATCATGTTGCCCTGGCTGGCCTTGGACTCCCAGCCTCAAGTGATCTGCCAGCCTCAGCCGACTAAAGTGCTGGGATTACAGAGAGCCACCAGCCATCATCCCTAACCAGGAAGGATACATTTAAACATATCATGGATATGCCTGTATAAGTACTTTGTGTAACATACAAAGTGGTTTAGATGCAATTTCTTTAAACATTAATAGTAATAAATAATTTTTGAGTAGATGCATAACCAAAAAAGTCAGAAAGGGAGACGATGTTCCACCATCAGAGAAAGATTCAGCAAAGAGAACAATTGTGCATTATTTGTTTTCCAAATGGGAGTTAATATGGGTTTGAACTAGGACTGAGACAGTGAGAGTAAAGAAAATGTGTATATGAAACTTTGGTTGAGAGAAGTCCTCATAACTCAGTTACCTTTAGACATAAGACTCCAAAAAAAAATTCAATAAACATGATTAAAATTATTGTGCTGACATCAATCAGGTAGGGAATACAAAGGTTGGAGCTGGTTTAGCTTTGTTGCATTTTATTAATCTAAAGTCATTGAAATAAATTAAAACTAAAAAGATAAGATTTAAAAATTTGGTTTAGAAATTTTAATTTAAAAAAATCCATTAAAACACTGTAATAAAAAGACACTGTAATCATTTAAAACATTTTAACACTGTTAGAGAAAAGATAGCATAAATATATAGGAGAACTCTAAAGATTATGGGATTGAAATTATACTGTTCAAAATGATGACATAAGGCCTAATCTTATATCATAACGTGTTTAGAATTTAATAAATAAGGCAAAAATAAATATTTTCATTGCCAATGAGCAGGAAAAAATAACATAAAGAAAGGATGATTTGTTGCCAAATGATACACACTGATGAACGAGAAGATACACTTTATATACTTTCATTTGCATTTTTGCATTAGATTGTGTAGTAGGGAGTCCAAAATTATCATATATGTCTTGAGCGAACCTGGAAAACTCAGGTGGAGAAAAATAAGTTCAATACATCCGTTAGAAATAATGAACTAAATGACATCTGAGATCCATTTCAACTCTCAAAATGTTTGATTCCATTAAAATCCCATCACATGTATTTAGTACAATAACTAGGACTAATATTTTGATTGAAGTAAAATACATTGATAGGGAGCTCAGAGTGCAATGTTATTGGATATGATTATGAAGTTATGTTTATGCTTTGCAGTAATCCCAAACATGGGAGTTTAATAAGTATATTGGAGGGAGAATTTACTTGAATAAAATGCTAGAATTTTTTATTACTGCAGAAAGTAAATCTATTTCAAGCTGTCACAGAAACTGAGATCTGAGAAAACGAGATAAGAAACGAATTATATCAAGCTGCACTTTTCATACTGCTAACCACAAAACACAATTTCTTTTTAACTTTAAATTTCATTTTATATTCCTATACATGAAATCTAAAAAAATAGAAAAAACACTACACAAATGTCCAACTTCATTTAATATTTATTGATTTATCTATCTATCTATCTATTTATTTATTTATTGAGATAGGGTCTCACTCTGTAGCTTAGGCTAGAGTGCAGTGGCAAGATCCAGGCTCACTGCAGCCTCAGCTTCAAAAGCTCAGGTGACTCTTCCATCTCAGCCCCTGGAATAGCTGGAATTACAGGTGTGCACCACCACGCCTAGGTAATTTTTGTATTTATTTATTTAGTTTTTTTGTAGAGACAGGATTTTGCCATATTGCCCAGGCTGGTTTCAAACTCCTGGCCTCAAGCAATCTTCCCACACTGGCCTCCTAAAGTGTTGGGATTACAGGCATGAGCCACTGCACTCAGCCATTATGAGTAAAATGCTAGAATTGTTGATAACTACAGAAAGTAAATCTATTTCAAGCTGTCACAGAAAGTGAGACCTGAACAAATGAAATAAGACACAAATTATATCGAACTGCACTTCTTATACTACTGGCCACAAAACACATTTTTTAATTTTAAATTTTAGTTTTATATTCCTATACATAAAATCTGAACAAAGAGAAAAATCACAACACAAATATCCAACTGTGTTTGATATTTATTTGTACATCTTAAATAAAATCAAATGTTCTTTATTTAACATAGATTTCCTGGCGTACTAATATTTTTGTCGTTTATCCTTATTTCTACTTATTATCTTTGGGAACATCAAGGTTAAAAATTGAACCTCTTTTGTTGTTGTACTTTGGTTTCAGCTTTTGTCTACATTTAATAAAAGTCTGTATATTGTATTTTTTCTCTCTTGCTTTCTATGTATGAGTGTTTTTAAAATCCATTTTCCTTAAATACCAGTTCTTTAAAAATTAACATTTTCAATTGCCATGTTATTTGAGCTTATTTTTTATTTCTTTGTCTAAAATCATCAGGACGTTGAATATGAACATGAGGTAGAGTAGCAAGCTCCCAAAGATATGATCAAATTGATTTTTAGTTTTACAAAAAGTTGAATCTCAATACTACAAATATTCCTTTTCCAGGAAGAAAAACATTTATGTTTGTTATTGGTAAGATAAGACAGCATTCACACTTGTTCGTAATTTCAATTTTAACTTTTACTTGGAGCTACATTTGTAGAAATTTTTTGATGAATCAGATCTCTCTTCATTTGTCATTTTATTTTAAAGTCAACTTTATTGGAGCATAATTTTAAGGAAAGATTTATGCCTTTTGATTATGTAGCTCAATGAGTTTTGACAAATATCTAGAATAGAATAATATTGGCTGTTACATTCGAAGTATAGAATAATTATATCCCATCCAAATCCTCTCTTTGGCTGGGCACGGTGGCTCAGGACTATAATCCCAGAACTTTGGAGGCTGAGGCGGGTGGATTGCTTAAGACCAGGAGTTCAAGACGAACCTGGGCAACGTGGTAAAACCCTGTCTCTATCAAAAATACAAAAAATTAGCCAGGCGCGGTAGCACATACCTGTAGTCCCAGCTACTTGGGAGGCTAAGGTGGGAGGATCACATGAGCCCCAGAGGCAGAGGTTGCAGTGAACTGAGGTCATGCCACTGCATTCCACTATGGGTGACAGAGTCTCCCAGACTGTGTCTCAAAAAAAAAAAGAAAAAAAATCTTCTCTGATCTCCGTGTATTTTTGCCTTTTCCGGAATATCTTATATATGAAAACATTCTGAATGTAGTCTTTTTTACTTGTTAATTTCATTCGGTATAATGCTTTTAAAATTGTTGTTTTTCCATGTATCAGCAGTTGGTTGATTTTTACTTCTCTATAGTATTTTATTCTGTGGACATACCACAACATATTTATCCATTTACCAGGTGAAGGATATTAAGGATGGCTCCAGTTTACATATAAAACGCTAAAGTATTTATTAAAATGGTAAAGTATTTATTTGCAGGTCATTGTGTTGACATATGTTTTTAATTTCCTTAGAGAGTAGGATTTCTGGGTCATATGATTAGTTTGTGTTCAATATTATAAGACATTGCAAATTGTTTTCCAAAACGATTATGCCATTTATGGTTTCAAAAACAATGTATAAAAGCTCTAGTTGCTCCAAATTTTTATCAGCACTTGTTTTTGTCAGATTTTTAATTTTAGCCATGCATTTAGGTGTAAAAATGTACGTCAATGTGATTCTAGTTTTTATTTATCTAGTGACTAATTATGCTGAGCACCTTTTAATGTGCTTGTTGCAATCCATATTAGTCATCCATATATATTCTTTTGTGAGGTGTCTGCTCAAATTTTTGCCAATTCCTGGATTGTTTCTCTCCTTAAAATGGAATTTTTAAATTGCTCACATATATTTAGGTATTTTATCAGATATGTTTTTAGAAGAATTTTCTCCTAGTCTGTGATTTGTCTTTTCATTTTCTTGTCATTGTATTTTGTATGTTATGTCAGTTAGCATTCTCCAGTGCCAACAGAATGTCTACATATCAATATCTGTGTCTCTATATCTATTTATGTATATATAAAAAGAGATTTGTTTTGTAGAATTGACACTATTTATTTTATACAATTGTGGCTGTGGGGACTGGGAAGTCTAACATGCATAGGGCAAGTTGGAAGCTGCATATTCAAGAGATATTTGCACTCCCACATTTATTGCTGCACTATTCACAATAGCACAATAGCCCACAGGAGACAATAACCTAAATTTCCACCAATGGATGAATAGATAAAGAAAATGTAGTACATACATATAATGGAATATTTTTTCAGCCATTAAAAGATAGATTCTATCATTTGCTATAACATAAATGATCCTGGGAGACATTATATTGAGAAAAATTAGCCAGTCACAGAAGGAAATATGCTACATGATTTCTCTTGTAAGAGGTATCTAAAATAGTCGAACTCATCCTCATTGAAGCAGAAAATGGACTAGGGGTTACCAGTGGCTAAGGTAGGGGGAAATGAGAAGTTGCCGTTCAATGGGTATAGATTCTGTCATGCAAGATGGAAAAGTTATAGAGATCTGCTGCGCTATGTTGTCCTTACAGTTAAAAATACTGTGCTGTTCACTTAAAAATTTAATGGAGTAGATCTTACATGCTTTCTGCCACAATAAAAAAAAAAAAATTGATGTTGTAATCTTCAGTTAAAAGGCTGGAAACTCAGGCATAATTTCTATGTTGCAGTCTAGAGGCAGAACTCTTGTTCTGGGAAGCCACAGCCTTTGTTCTTAAGGCTTTCAGCTGACTCTTTGAGGCTGACCCACATGATGAAGGTGATACGATTTGGCTCTGTGTCCCTACCCAAATCTCTTCTCAAATTGTATTCCCCACATGTCGAGGGAGGGACCTGTAATCCCCACGTGTTGAGGGAGGGAGGTGATTGGATCATGGGGGCAATTTCCCCCATGATATTCTCATGATAATGAGAGTTCTCATGAGATCTGATGGCTTTATAAGTGTTTGGAAGTTCTTCCTTCATTCTTGTTCTCTCTCCTGCCACCCTATCAACAAGGTTCCTGCTTCACTCGCTGACATGATTGTAAGTTTCCTGAGGCCTCCCTAGCCATGCAGAACTGTAAGTCAATTAAATCTTTTTCCTTTATAAATTACCCAGTCTCGGGTATTTCTTTATAGCAGTGTGAAAATGGACTGGTACAGAAGAGTAACCTTCTTTACTTAAAGCCCACTGATGGTAAATGTTAATCACATCTAAAACATATTTTTATAGAAACACCAAGACTCGTGTTTGACCAAACAACTAACCATATTCACCACATACTAAGCAAATTAACACAAAAAATTAAAGATCACATGTACTAAGACATCTTTCTCTAACTCAAGTTTTACAGATATTTTTCTCCTATGTATTTTATTTAAAATTGCATAGTTTCAGTTTTTATGTTTAGCCTTATGATTTATTTTGAATTAATTTTTACATATGGTGTGAGGAAAAGGTGGGGCTTCATTTTGTAGGGGATTGTGGGAAAACAATATGCATGTAGAAATGTTCCTGGCACATTTGTTGAAAAGATTATAATTTTTCCATTAAATTACCTTGCACCATTATCACATATCAATTGAAAATTTATCTGTGATTTTATTTCTGACTGTCAATTCTGTTCCACTGATATTTATTACATCCATTCTTATGCTAATTCCACATCTTGATTACTGTAACTTGGAAATAAAGTATAATTCCAATACTTTTTTCTTATTTTAAAAATTGTTTTGCCTCTTCTAGGTCTATCAATTTTGAGAAAACATAGAGGAATACTCCCTGCTCTACCTTTTTGCTCTTCCCACTCCTCATCTATTACCACCAGTTTTTCTTCTGGTCTCACATGTATTTGAGTACTGAAGGGGTTTCTCACAGAATTACAGGATGGAAATTGATACTCAAGCTGCAACTTCTGGAGGAGGGGTGCTTAAAGTTTGATCCAGTAAATTAGGTATAATCTTGATAAATAAAATAGAAACCAGAAGTCTAGCTTAGTTTTTAAAATGTAAATTCATAATAATATAAATAATGTCCGTATTAAGATTCAGATGCAACAATCCATATATCTACACAAATTCTTAACTGAAATGAAATCATTGTTAAATTTTGTGTTATCAAACTATGGCCTCTGGGAAGTTTAATTTATTTCCATAAGTCACTTTTATCCTACTGAGAACAGTTTACTGTTTACTTGCAGAAATGTATTTGTATTTATAGAATTTAATACCCCTGTTATGTATAAACCAACTTAACTCTTACTTCTAAATTCTATTTCACTAATCAAGACTGAGAAGAGCTTTCTTTTTACAAACAAAGTTGAATGTATATATTGCTATGGTTTGGATATTTGGTCTCTACAAACCTCAGTTTGAAAACTAATCCCCAGTGTTGGAGGTGGGACCTAATGGAAGGTATTTGTATCATGGGGGTGGAACACTCCTGAAAAACATAATGCCCTTCCTGAATGGGGTGGGGAGTGAGTGAGTTCTTGACCTATCAGTTCCTGCAGGAGTTGGTTTTTAAATAGCCTGGCACCTTTCTACCCCTCTCTGTTGCTTTCTCTCCTTCTGTGTCATCTCTGCACACACAGGCTCCCCTTCACCTCTTCTATGAGTGAAAGCAGCTCTAGAATTTCACTAGATGCCCAATCTTCCAGCCAGATTGTGAGCCAAATACATATTTTTTCTTATTATTGTATTTATTTCTTTATTTTTTTTGAGATGGAGTTTCGCTCTTGTTGCCCAGGCTGGAGTGCACTGGCGCAATCTCTGCTCACTGTAACCTTCTCCTCCTGGGTTCAAGCGATTGTCCTGCGTTGGCCTCCTGAGTAGCTGGGATTACAGGTGCCCACAACCACGCCCGGTTGACTTTTCATATTTTTAATAGAGACAGGCTTTCATCATGTTGGTCAGGCTGGTCTTGAGCTTCTGACTTCAGGTGATTCGCCTGCCTTGGCCTCCCAAAGTGCTGGGATTACAGGCATGAGCCACCACACCCGGCCATATCTTATTTTATAAATTACCCAGTCTCAAGTATTCCTGTATAGCAACAAACAGATTAAGACATATGTATATTATATATATAATATATATAATTTATATATAGATATATATATTTATAAATATTCCCCAATATACCTACTTTTACTCTGATTTATGCTTTCCTTCAGAATAATTCAATTTGTCCTCAAGTGAGAGGGAACATGGGAAACTGAGAAGGTCTTTTTGTTTATAGTCTAAGTGATAGCAATTATTTTTGCTAAAAAAAAATCCTTTGTTCTTGAATTTCCTTAATAATCTGTCTACTTTTATCATATATTTTATTCCTTTTTATTGCTGGCAAATAAAGCTTTCAAAAGGAACCTTGGGAGGCAAAAAGGACTAACAAATGAAAATACCAAATATTGCATTATCAAGGGGAACTAATGTGAGTGCCATTATTTATGCCATCCAGAGTTATTAAGGCAGGAATCATGTTGGTCTCAACTTTATTTCAACTTTGTTATCAGTAAGACATGTAGACATTTCATTTAATTGCCATAAGTAACAGTGTTTTTTTATTTAGGTAACTACAGCTTATTTTCAAAACTCTTTGGATAAAAGGTACACAAGATTATTTTTATTTTTATTTTTTTTTTAGACGAAGTCTCGCTCTGTCGCCCAGGCTGGAGTACAGTGGCCCAATCTCGGTTCACTGCAAGCTCCGCCTCCCAGGTTCACATCATTCTCCTGCCTCAGCCTCCCAAGTAGTTGGGACTACAGGCATCTGCTACCATGCCCAGCTAATTTTTTGTATTTTTAGTAGAGACCAGGTTTCACCGTGTTAGCCAGGATGGTCTCGATCTCCTGACCTCGTGATCCTCCCACCTCAGCCTCCCAAACTGCTGGGATTATAAGTGTGAGCCACTGCGCCCAGCTGGTCCACAAGACTTTTAGTCCCTCTTTAAGCAGTTTCACTTCTATTCCCAAAGTCAGTCTTTCACAACATGAGAAGACCTTCCCATATTTCCTCCCCATACTTCCTTTTCTCCCAAAGATGCTACCTGTGGGGTAAGCTAGGCTTTTTGATGCCTACATTAGTATAGGTACTCCAGAAAGACAGAACCAATGGGATGGAGGGATATATGGATGGATGGATAGATAGATAGATAGATAGATAGATAGATAGATAGATAGATAGATAGATAGATAGATAGATAGATATCACAGCACTTGTTATTCAGATTTCACCTTTTTATTTTACCATAATTCTCTCACATTGAGGATAGCTGTCTTATACTAGAATAAGACAATTTTCCGTAATCAAGAGTTCTGATCTAGAGGAGAAACAAGTTATTAAGAAAAATGGCCAATGATTATCATTTTATTCCTACAACCCAAAATGTATGATGTTTAAAGTAGCCAGTGGCTGATGGGGCCCTACACTGGCCTTGTGACCTTGTGTTATAGATCACATAGTAGTCTTAGAAACAGAGAAACAGACTAAAATTGAGAGAGCAGTGTGGACTTTATATATATTTATAAAATATTTATATATTTTTGAAGTTAAACATAAGCCATAACTCGTTAAATAAAACAAATTATTTGATTGCAAACTGTCTTTAGAGGTGATTATATTAACACACAGTTCTGTTATGAAAGTACAATTATTATTGCATTAAATTTATTGAATCACTTTATTTTATCTATACTCAAATTATTGATTTACTCATTAGCCACAGAATTCCTTTTAGCAATAACAGTTTTCTGCCACAACATGAAATATGCAAAATAGCTTGCTTTCTGCCAGTTCACACACTAGAAATAATAGGGCTTATGGAAAAGTCATTTTGGGCAGTCTACTAAACCTTATATAACATTCTCTACAGACCCGTAAAGGAACAGTAATTTGGGTCTTTGGCAATAATTTGGTCAGCATAGGCAGTAGATGCTTAAGGGATATAAAAATGGTGAACCTTGTCTCTACTAAAAATACAAAATTAGCCAGGCATGATGGTGTGCTCCTGTAATCCCAGCTATCTGGGAGGCAGAGGCAGGAGAATTGCTTGAACCTGGGAGACAGAGGTTACAGTGAGCCAAGATCATGCCACTGCACTCCAACCTGGGTGACAAGAGCCAAACTTTGTCTCAAACAACCAAAACAGCAACAACAAACTTGCAAACATAATAGAATGAAAATGCTGGCTTGTGGGCACTGAGAAAAGTCAGATAGAAGTGAAACTGTGAGCAAAGGAGAGCCCTGCAAGATGGGGCAAAGGCCCTCTGGGTGGGACCTCTTAAATTAGAGATGTAAGGCCTCCTTGCCTGTGTAGCCATCAAGCTGAGGGATATCTCATCTCCTGATAAAGGTTGTAATTCTATTCCCTTTCTTCTGGCTCCTCTTGCTTAGTGAAAAAAAAAAAAAAATCTCACATGAACCACCATGACAATCGGTGTATACTGATACTGTTCAATTATTCACCAATTGCTATGAGCTAATTCGTGTTAACAGAAACACAGGCCATAGCCCAAAAAACAAACAAACAAACAAAAAACCTTTTCTAAATTTATTTGGAATTATAATCACATCTCTCCCTGCTGTGTAGCAAGATTCTTAGCCTGGCTCTTCTATGACTATATTTAAATAGTCTTTAATTAGAGACAAGGTACTCCCCCATAAAGGGATGGTCAGACGGTGGACAAGTGGATATTTTCCTTTGTTGTGGATTGATTGCCTCTTACTGATAGTATGACACTTATGAAACCTAAGAATTGTTAAATTTTATGTGCTGTAAGTAATAAAATGTTGAAGAGAGTATTCTCAATTGAGAGAATAATTATTTCATTTCTTAAGAAAGGAGTGTGCTGGCAACAGGTCAGTACTCCCCTGGGATGAAGCTTTCAGAGGAAGGGGCAGACTGCCATCTTTGCTGTTTCACAGGCTTCAATGGTGATACCTCCAGAGATGGGAAAATCTGAGGCAACTAGGGTCTGGAATGGAACCCCAGCAAACTGAAGCAGCCCTGTGGATAGTGGACAGACTGTTAAAAGCAAAATAAACAAACAGAAAACAACAACAACAAAAATCCCACAAAAACTCCATCTAAAGATCAGCAACCTCAAAGATTTAAGGTAGCTAAGTCTACAAAGATAAAAAAAAGAATCAGTGCAAAAAAGTTGAAAACTAAAAAAGTCAGAGTGCCCCTTTATCTCCAAATGACTGGAACACCTCTCCAGCAAGAGCTCAGAACTGGACTGAGGCTGAGATGTCTGAAATGACAGAAGTAGGCTTCAGAATGTGTATCAAATCAAATTTTGTTGAGCTAATAAAGCATGTTGTAACCCAATGCAGAAAAGCTAAAAATCATGACAAAACAATGCAAGAGCTGATAGCCAAAGTAATCAGTTTTGAGAAAACCATAACCAATCTGATAGAGCTAAAAAACACACTACAAGAACTTCACAATGGAATCACAAGTATTAGTAGCAGACTAGACCAAACAGAGGAAAGGATCTCAGCACTTGAAGACTATCTTTCTGAAATAAGACAGGTGGACCAGAATAAAGAGAAAATAATAAAAAGGAATGAACAAAACCTCCAAGAAATATAAGACTATTTAAAAAGACTAACTCTATGACTGACTGGGGTACCTGAAAGAGACAAGAAGAATGGAACCAATTTGGAAAACATACTTCAGGATATCATCCAGGAGAACTTCTCCAACCTAGTAAGACAGGCCAACATTAAAATTCAGGAAATGCAGAGAACTACAGTAAGATATTTCAAAAGAAAATGAAACCAAGACAAGTAATCATCAGATTATCCAAGGTCAAAATCAAGGAAAAAATGTAAAAGGCAGCCAGACAGAAAGTCCAGGTAACCTGCAAATGGAAACTCATCAGACTAACAGTGGACCTCTCAAGACACCCTATAAGACAGAAGAGACTGGGGTATGATATTCAACATTTTTAAAGAGAACAATTTCCAACCCAGAATTTCATATCTGGTCAAACTAAGCTTCATTAGCAGAGGAGAAATAAGGTCCTTTCTAAACAAGCAAATGTTGAGTGAATTCATCACCATCTGGCCTGCCTTGCAAGAACTCCTGAAGGAAGCACTAAATATGAAAATGAAAAACCATTACCAGCCACTACAAAACATACTGAAGTACACAGACCAGTGAAACTATGAAACAATCACACAAACACGTCTGTGAAATAACCATTTAGCATCATAATGACAGGATCGAATTCACACATAACAGTACTAACCTTAAGTATAAATGGGTTAAATGTCCCAATTAAAAGACACAGAATGGAAAGCTGGACAGACAGCCAAAACCCATTGCTATGCTGTCTTCCAGAGACCCATCTCATGTGCAAAGACATACATTGGCTCAAAATAAGGGGATTGGGAAAATTTACCAAGCAAATTGAAAATAGAAAAAAACAAGGGTTGCAATTCTAGTTTCTGACAAAACAAACTTTAAACCAACAAAGATAAAAACAGAAAACAAAGAAGGGCATTACATAATAGTAAAGGCTTCAATTCAACAAGAAGACTTAACTATTCTAAGTGTATATGAACCCAACACAGGAGCACCAAAAATCATAAAGCAAGTTCTTAGGGACCTTCAAAGAGATTTAGATTCTCTCCCACAAAATAGTACTGAGAGACTTTAACACCTCTCTAACAGTATTAGACAGATCACTGAGATAGAAAATTAACAAAGATTTGCAGGACCTGAACTTAGCTCTAAATCAAGTAAACCTTATAGATATCTACAAATCTCTCCACCCCCATAAAAGAACCGAATATACATTCTTTTCATTGCCACACAACACTTACTCTAAAATTGATCACATAATTGACAGTAAAGCACTCCTCAGCAAATGCAAAATAACTGAAATCATAGCAAACAGTCTCTCAGACCATAGCACAATCATATTAGAACTTGAGATTAAGAAATCAACTCAAAAACACACATCTGCATAGAAATTGAACAACTTGCTCCTGAATGAGTCTTGGGTAAATAATGAAATTAAGGCAGAAATCAAGAAGTTATTTGAAATTAATGAGAACAAAGATACAATATACCAGAATCTCTGGGATGCAGCTAAAGCGGTAGTAACAGAGCAATTTATAGCACTAAATGCCCACATTAAAATGCTAGAAAGATTTCAGATTTACAACCTAACATCTCAACTAAAAAACTAGAGAACCAATAGCAAGCAAACCTTAAAGTTAGCAGAAGATAAGAAAAAACCAAGATCAGACCCAAACTGAAGGAGACAGAGACACAAAAAACCCTTCAAAAATCAGTGAATTCAGGAGCTGATTTTTTTGAAAAAAATAATAAAATAGACTACTAGCTAAACTAATAAAGAAGAAGAATCAAATAACCTCAATCAGAAATGATAAGGTACATATCAGCACTGACCACACAGAAATGCAAACAACCACCAAAGAATACTATAAACACCTCTGTGCATATAAGCTAGAAAATCTAGAAGAAATGGAAAATTTCCTGGACACACACACTCTCTCAAGACTAAAACAGGAAAAAATTGAATCCATGAATAGATCAATAACATGTTCTGAAATTAAGGCAGTAATACATAGCCTACCAACCAAAAAAAACCACAGGACCAGATAGATTCACAGCTGAATTCTACCAGAGGTACAAAGAAGAGCTGATACCAATTCATACTGAAACTAACCCAGAAAATTAAGAAGGAGGGACTCCTTTCTAATTCATTTTGTGAGATCAGCATCATTTTGATACCAAAACCTGGAAGAGATACAACAAAGAAAAAATTGTTAGGCCAATATCCCTGATGAACATAGATGCAAGAATCCTCAATAAAATACTGGCAAACTGAATCTAGCAGTACATCAAAAAGGTGATCCACCACAATCAACTTGTTTTCTTTCCCAGGATGCAAGATTGGTTCAACATAATCTAGGAATACTGCAAACCAGGGAGGCTAAAGATCTCTACAATGAGAATTACAAAACACTGCTCAAAGAAATTATAGGTGATATTGATAAATGGAAAAAATATTCCATGCTCCTGGATAGGAAGAATAAATATCATTAGAATGGCCATACTGAAAGTATGGCAATTAAAATGGCATTAAAATGGCAATACTGTCCAAAGCAATTTATAGATTCAATGCTATTTCCATCAAAATATCCATGACGTTCTTCACAGAACTAGATAAAACTATTGTAAAATTTATATGGTGTATTAGTCCATTTTCACACTACTGATAAAGACATACCCAAGACTGGGCAATTTACAAGTGAAAGAGTTCTAATGGAGTTACAGTTCCAAGCATCTGGGGAAGCCTCACAATCATGGCAGAAGGCAAGAAGGAATAAATCATACCTTACATGGATGGCAGCAAGCAAATAGAGCTTGTGCAGGGCAACTCCCATTTTTGAAGCCATCAGATCTCATGAGACCCATTCACTATCACAAGAACAGCATAGAAAAGACTCACTCCCATAATTCAACCATCTCCCACTGGGTCCCTCCCACAACACATGGGAATTATGGGAGCTATGATATGAGATTTGGGTGAAGACACAGAGTCAAATTATATCATATGGAACCAAAAAAGAGCCCAAATAGTCAAGACAATGCTAATTAAAAAGAACAAAGTTGGAGGCATCATGCTATCTGTCTTCAAACTCTACTATAGGGCTACAGTAACAAAAACATCATGGTACTGGTACAAAAACAGACACATAGACCAATGGAATGGAATAGAGTACCCAGAAATAAGGCCACACACTTTTAACCACCTCATTTTTGACAAAGCTGAGGAAAACAAGCAATGGAGAAATGAATTTCTATTAAATAAATCCAGCTGGTGTAACTGGCTAGCCATATGTAGAAGATTGAAAATGAACCCCTTCATCACATCATATACAAAATTCAACTCAAGATGGATTAAAGGCTCCAAGGTAAAACCCAAAACTATCAAAACTTTGATTGACAGTGTAGGCAATACTATTCAGTACATAGGCACAGGCAAAGATTTCATTAAGAAAACACCAAAAGCAATTTCGACAAAAGCAAATCTTACAAATAGAATCAAATTAAACTTAATATTTTTGCACATTAAAAGAAACTATCAAAAGACAACCTACAGAATGAGAGAAAATACTTGAAAACTATGCCTCTGACAAAGATATATCCAGCATTTATGAGGAACTTGAACAAATTTACAAGAAAAAAAAAAACACCATTAAACAAGCAGGCAAAAGATATGAACAGACATTTTCTAAAGAAGACATGTATGCGGCCAATAAGCATATGAAGAAAACCTCAAACATTACTGATCATTAGACAAATGCAAATCAAAACCACAATGGGATACCATCACACACCAGTCAGAATGGCTATTATTAAAAAATCAAAAGATAACACATGCAGGCAAGGTGACAGTAAAGGAAATGCTTGTACACTGTTGGTGGGAATTCAGTTTAGGTCACCTATTATGGAAATCAGTGTGGTGATTCCTCAAAGACCTAAAAACAGAACTACCATTCCACCCAGCAATCCGATTACTGGGTATATACCCAAAGCAATATAAATCATTCTGCCAAAAAGACATATGTACATGTATGTTCATTATAGCACTATTCACAATAGCAAAGACATGGAATCAACCTAAATGCCCATTAATGGTAGACTTAAATGTAGTACAAATACAGAATGAAATACTACTTAGTCAAAAAAAAAAAAAAAAAAAAAAAAAAAAAAAACAAGATCTTGTTCTTTGCAGGAACATGGATAGAGCTGGAGGCATAAAAATTTCATAATCTGCTTGCTAATTTCTATACTCAAACACATGTGCACACACACACATACACACACACATAACACAAAGCTTTCTATGATTTTCATTGCATTCAATTTATGGACCCATTTGAGAATGATTAACATCTTCAACATATTGAGTCTTCCAATCCATAAAAATAGTATGTTTCTCTATTTAAGGGATTCTTTAATTTCTGTGAATAACATTTTATATTTTTCAGTTTATCATTTTTGTTAAATGTATTGTCAGGCATTCAATGTTTTTTACAATATTTATAAATAATACTTTTCTCAAGTTTTATTTTTAAGTTTATGTTGATGATATATAGAAATATAACTGATTTTGCTCAGTTACTTTATACCTATTAACATTGCTAAATTTACTTTTTGCTTCAAAAAGTTTGTTGTTTTATGATAACTTTGATAGCTTTGTGCAGGTAATCACAATTATATAGGCTTCAAATAATCATAGTTTTATGTCCTTTTTTTTGCTTGTTACTTTTACCTCTTTGGTTTGGCTAATAACTTCCAGTACAGTATGAAACAGAAATAGCTACCTTCTTTTTCTAAATCTAATTCTGGAGAGAAAATTTCAGTTTAAGGAAAGTTTTTAAAAAATATTTATTTATCAAATTATTTTTCTTTGTCTATTGAAACAAGCACATAATATTTCTTCTTTATTCTGGCTTTAAGTAAAGGGAATGTGAACTGAGACCAAAAATCACTAGTGTGTATATGGGAAAAGATAGACATCATAAGATAAACTGTAAAACTCATGGGAGAGAGCTTGAGTTTAAGGAGGTTGATGTATTTTGACCTAGGCAACGATATCTGGAAGCAGAGTCCAGGTCAAAGGAGGAACCAAAAAGGAACAAAGTGAAATTGAATAGTGCTGTTAGTGTTATAAAAATGTATAAAAGAAATCCCAATTAGGTGTCCTGTAAATGCCTAGGAAAAAACATTTAATGCAAATATATGAATCCTGACATATAGATCTTTGATTAAGTCTATTGACTCATTGTCTGATTCAATTAAAAAAACACAACTTTTATTTGAGTACTTAAACTGCCTAGTCAACTTGGATTGGGATTCAAATAAGTTGGAATGAAGAAATTAACTGCTAAGCCAGAAGCTGTACTCTTTGACATAGTTGATTATCCATAACTTGATTACCTCTGTATATTTTGCACACACTGACTCCTTAAAATATGCTAGAAGAGATGATATATTCTAAATGCCTGGGTAAATGGCTATTTTAATTACCTTCTAGAGAGGAGAAATTATGAAAAACAAAAAAGAGCAAGGCTATATTCCACATGCTTATAAATAATGGATATGTTAATATCAATTCTGCTTTCTTTCCAATTATTGCAACAAATAGATTAATGTGCTTGTAATTAGTAAATATACAATATTATACCAATGTAAGGAGTAATTATTATTACTGCTAAAATAACTATCCATGTTTGTCCTCAAGATGATGACAGTAAACAAAACCATTGAAGTGTTAGTTATTGTTTGAGCAGAGAAGATAAACGATTTGGAGTAGAGGGCTTATTATAGGAATTTGCCATAATACAGTGTGGGATTGATTAGGCACTTTACTATCATTGCTTCCCAGTTTGTTGTCGGGCCTGTATGTTGCCAGGCTTGTGTAGGCAGCTGTGCAGGTAGCAGGACAGTCAATGCTAAAGAAAAGATGGGCTTGAAATTGCAGAGAACATAGGTAAAGAATTGCACTGATTTACTTGGAACTGAGGAGTTTCCTGAGACGAGGGACTTTCAATACCAAAATGGTACAGTCTCAACTGAGCCAGAAAGGTTGGTCACTCTTTCAGAAAATCTCAGATAATGTACTTGACCTGCAACAGAGCCTTACACTACACTGACCTTTCAAGTATAAACATGGAGGGTGCTTCACTTTCCCCTTCTAAATGTCATGCAATTTCTTTCGTGTTCAATTCTACCATAAAGGGAAGGGAATTCTCAGAAATGTAGTTTCTGTTTAGCTTTGTTATCACAGAGGTACAATCCTTATAGGTAGCCATTGGGAATCCTTCTGATTTAATTGTATGTTTCAGAATAAAGTGTAACCTCCTTTACATTGCAGTTTTGTTAGAGAAAATTCACAAAAATCCAGCTCTTCAGAACTATGAAAATGTCTAATTGATTTAAAGAGAGACACACTCGTTTAGCAAAATACTGATAGTAGTTACCCTTTTAGAGTCACCGTTACATTCTTTCCTCCTGTGCGCTGTAATCCCTGGCAAACACTAATCTCTCTATAATCTTCGTATTTTTTCATTTCAAGAATGTAATATAAAAGGATTATTTTGTATGTAAAATTTTGAGATTGTTTCTATTTTCATTTAATTCCCCGAGATCCATTCAGGGAGTTCTGTGTATCAATAGTTCTTACCTCATTATTGACTGAATATTTTTCTATGATATGCTTGTACCACAGTTTGCTTATTCATCATAAAACAAATGCTTTCTTTTGGTTTTGGCCTATTATGAATAAAGATGCTATCAACATTTGTGTTTACATGAGTTTTTGTATCTCTGAAATAAATGACCAAAAGTTCAATTGCTAAGAACATATTTAGTTTGTAAGAAACTCTAACATTATTTTCTAGAATGGTACTATTTTACATTCCCATCAGCAATATGTGAGTAATCCAGTTAGTTCACATCTTAATCCAAATACAGTGCTATCGCTATTGTTTTTAATTTTGTATTTTGATATGTGTGTAGTAATTACACGTTGTGGTTTTAATATTCATATTCCTAATGGCTAAAGATGTTGAACATTTTTTCAAAGGTGCTAATTTTTTGTCTATACATTCTCTTTGGCAAAGAGTCTATTCAAGTCTTCTATTTTTTACATTGGGGTAGTTTATTTTCTTACTTTTAAATTTGGAAAGCTTAAATATGTTCTGTTTATAAGGCCTTTGTTAAATAGTGATCCACAAGCATTTTCTACTAGTCTGTAGCTTGTTTTTCATTCAACTAATAGCGATTTTATAGAGCAAAAAATATTTAAATTTTGATTAAGTTAGACTTACCAGTTGTTTCTTATGTGGATCTTGCTTTAGTGTTATGGCTCAACACTCTTTGTCTAACCTTAGTTCATGAAGATTTTCTCCTACCTTTTCTTTAAAAGTTTCATCATTTTATAGTTTTCCATTTAGATCTCTGTTTTATTTGAATAAATTTTTGCATCTGATGTGAGATTCAAGTCAAGGATGATTTGCTTTGCATATAGATATCAGCATTCTCTATTGAAAAGACTATCCTTTTCAATTAAATTTACTTTATATCTTAGTTTTAAAGGAAGTATTTGTGTCCAAACCAGATGGAGTAAATGCATTTGACCCTAATTCTCTCAATATCTACAACACAACAAAATCCTGCATAAAATTTATAAGGCAGCAAACAAAGAATCTGAAAGAAAGAAGAAGCCAGAATGGATTAGGGACACTGAAGCTTGTAGAATATCACTCTGGTGAGTACCCCTGAAGTCGTCTTCCTTTCTATATATCTGAGTCTAAGTGCTAGAGAAGCCTAAACATCCAGAAAAGCCAATGTGTGGATAAATAAAACCCCATAAAAAGCATTCTTTCTAGACAACATACCAGAGAAAGGGGCCCCGGAAGGACAGAAGCATGTTCACCATCCCTTTTGTATTTCATACAATCACCATGAAAAAATGCTCTGCCCTCCCCTTCTACTGTAGGAATGAAGGGAGTGGGCAGAGCCTTGTCTACCATCCCTGCTCTGTAATAATAAGGTGGTGTCTCTTCTCCTATTTTCAGGCTACTTACTAATCAAATGACCTTGGAATTTTACATATATTCCTGAAATTTTAGGAGTTTCTTTCCTGTGTAAATTGGAAATATTTAAATAAAGTAAAATTTATAACCTTTAGTGAGCCTTTCTGATAAGCCTTCAAATAATTGACAATTACATGGTCTCCTATTTCTCTCTTCTACTGCTCTTCTCCTTACTCACACAGCTCCAGTCACACTGTGTCACTTGGTGTGCTTTAAAAAAATTCTGGCATGCCTCAGGGCTTTTGCGCTTGTTGTTCCCTACACTACTGTTCCTTTAGATAACCACATGGCTTGTTCCATTATTTCCTTAAGGTCTTGCTTCACATTTTAATAACTGAACTTGAAATTCATGAGAGAAGGCTTTTTCTGTTTTGTTCACAGTTATACCCCCAACACCCAGAAGAAGACTTGACACATAATAGGTTCTCAAATAAACATTCACTCAGCAAATAAATGTTTGTGTTTGTGAGTAAATAAATAGTAAATGTTAATATCAGCAGTAACTGTAAAGATTTTTTAAATCAGAATTTTAAGGTGGCAATATGAAAAAAGAATTAAGAACTGAAAACAGAATTGATACTAAACTTCTCTGTTTTATTCACTGTCTATGGTGACTATACACATACAAACACATGTGTATTTACATATATATATTTACATGCAACCAGTCTATATATATGTGTAATCATTCTCACATCCTTGATTGTGATATTGAGGAGCACTTTAAAGTTGTTTATTATATAAATATTATATGTTTGTTTTTAACTTGATTTGTATATGTTATATATTTTTGATCTATTTGAAATATAATTTTTTCTTATAATTTTGTCTGGCTGTTATTTATATATTTGAAAGGCATTAATTTGTACATATTAATTTTCTACCAAGACAACTTGATTTTAAAGATGTTTTTCTGTTGACTTTCATAGGATTTACAGAAATGAATTAGTAATATTTGGAAATAATGTTTGCAAAAAAGCACCATTTACCTCCATCTTTCCAAATGCATTGCATTCAGATTATTGATATTAACAGCACTGATATGGGATGTTATCATAATTTGGACTTTTATGCAGATGTTTCCAGTGCTTTAGAATAAAGCACAATGCTGGCTTTTGCATTGAGTTAGATATGTTTTCTAAGTTTTAGAAATATTAATTCTTTCTTATGTAATATGAAGTTTTATCAAGAACACTTGTGAAGTTTATCTGAGGTCTTTTCAGTATCTATAATCATATTATTGTTTTCCTGTAATCAATATTTATGACATATTATATAATATGATATATTATATAATAGATTTTTAATACGGAACCACCTTTGACTTTCTGAAATAAACTCATTTAATTAAGCTATATTATTTTTAATATGCTCCTTGAATTTACATTTTTATATAGGATATTTACATCAGTATTTATAAACTAAATATTCTAAGCTCCATTTAAAAAATGTTTTAGAAAGAGATATTTTAAATATTTTTTAGGATCATAGTGTAAAGATTATTCTTAAAGAAAAAAGGAATCCATGTTATCAGATCATGAAATTATTATTTTCACTAGGCAAATATTAATTATTAATTAATACATATTGTAATATTAATTAAAAGATAGTAAAGGTTCTGTTTCCATTAAGCTTCAGTATTTTTACTCGACAAATATTAACATCAATTTTTAATTAATTAATTACTTAGTATTTCAATATTCATTTAAAATAATGAAGCTTCTGTTTCCATTAAGCTTCAGTAATTTCTTGGACATTGATTTTTGTCATACTTCCAGGTTTATTTTATAAAACACCATCATGATTTTAAAAATTAAGATTCAATAGCTGAAGAGAAAAAACATTGTTTTCTTGTCTAATTAACAGCTGAGTAAGTACGTTTTTTGGATTGCATCTATCTTATAGAAAGGCTCTCCCAGTTTGACTTTTAAAATTGGGTTGAACATTTAAAAATACATGCCATTTTTTATAAAGCATATTTGTTCTAAATTCCTATATTTCTTACCAATTGTTCTTATCTTAAACAGCTTAAAGTTGTGTATCTATGTATATATATTCTTATCTACATTGGTGTTTTTGTGTGTGTTTGTATGTATATATATATACACACACTTTCTTTACATATTATGAGATAATTACAGATATACATATACTACTATATATATGGTCACATATTTCCATAATAGGATGTCTTGTATCTGACAATTTGAATTTCTGAATGAGTCTAAAACAAAGATAAGTTTAAAAAAACGCTCAATTTGTCAATTGAAAATTAAACATTTTTATTCGCACCATGATGAAAGTAATAAGAATCTAGAATAAACTATATATATATAGTTTATATAACTGAAAAAAGATATAAAACTGCATATATCGTATGATTTATGTAGAGTGCTGTGCATCTATTATATAAACATTTGTGTGTTTATATATATATATGAATAAAGTACATGAATAATACATGAATGTTAAATTTTCAGCCAAAATCTGGTATTAGGTATCATCTTTGAGTTTTTTAAAGTCCAAGGCTCATTTAAATTTCATTTCTGAAATACTTGAACTTTGCACAATCAATTATATATATATATATGTGTGTGTGTATATATATGTGTATATATATGTGTGTGTATATATATATGTGTGTGTGTGTATATATATATATATATAGTTTGTTTGCTTCTCAGTGCAGTAAAGCATATTGAAATCCACACAGTGCTAAGTCGGGTAATGACGTATGGTGCTTTCTCCCTTCCCTCCTTTGTTACCTTGCTTTTATCTATTATTTTATCTTTTCATGTAAAACAGTGTGTGTTGTTTACATACAAGATTTTAAAGTTTTTTTCTTAATTCAATTAATTCCTTCACTTTTTGATGTAGTTTTGGCTTTAGTAAATATCTGAGTTGATGTTTTGTTAATATGGTTTAAAAAATATTTTTGTCTTTTTAAAAGTTAAAGTAATATGTGTTAAACATGAAAAATTTTGGAGAAGTCCAGTAATAAGGGAATTGTTAATAAATTTGAAATAGGTGGATATTGCAATATTGTATAATTCTTAAAATAATGTTTAATAAATCAATAAAATATAATATGGTAACTGAAAAAAGATATAAAGCTGCATATATCATATGATTTATGTCCAGTGATGTGCATCTATTATATAGACATTTGTGCATTTATATATATATATGAATAAAGTATATGAATAATACATGAATGTTAAATTTTCAGCCAAAATCTGGTATTAGGTATCAGAGTTTTGGTAAGTCCAAGGCTCATTTAAATTTCATTTCTGAAATCCCTGAACTTTGCACAATCAATAATCACATGTCTGCATTGGTCATTATCATATATAAGCATCATGACAATGTCAGCAGTTCATACAAAGTATGTCACTGAGATTTATTATTAATATTTGCATTTATGAATATCTACTTTCAAATATAGTTCAGCATTCTTGTTGTACCCTGTATTCAACCTTTATGTGCAGTATATGGTACAATTCTATTAGTCAGGGTAAGTAAGTATGCATAGTTTTTATTGTAATCATCAAATAGAGCACTTATTAATAATTCTGAAAATGCTCTGTATGTAGGCATAAACTGAGAACACTCAAATGTTTAAATTTACAGGAAATAGATTGACAATAGGAGAGCATCAACTGGATAATGTTAAGAAGAAGATAGCTCTTATTTGAACAACTAATGATTATAAAACTAAATAATAAAGTATACAGAATGAAATATTTACATTAGTACATTAAAATAATATTTAATTTAATACATTAAAATATCAATGCCATTCTTTGTAGTTTTTTGTGCAATTAAATTATACATTAAACCAAATAAGAACTCTATGTGATGCTTATATATTTAATTTGACTTATCCCAAGTCTTTCTAGCAAAGAACTTCTTTTGTAATGTCTTGCTTATTGTAAAGATAAAATAATAGTAGAATGACAACTCTGCAAACTCAAAATTTCATAAGAAAAAATATAAAAATAATATCAATGGTAAATCATTTTGATACAGATTTTTAAAATGAGTATACAGGGAACAAAGAAATTAATGGAGTGTTAGTGAATAAATGAGTTTCTTCCAAATATCTTGCTTCTTCATTGATTTCATTGAAAGTGAACATCTATTTTCTGTTGTCAATGTGCAATATACAAACTGCAGCAGCAATCCAGATGCTGACAGTGAAGTTCCTCCACCATAATTGTGAAATTTAAAAATTCACAACTAAATCTTTTGATAACCCAGTGGTAATTATGATTTTGCTACGTGGTAATGTTTTAGATTTATTCTTTATCTCAGAAGGTCATTAGATTTATTCTTTATCTCAGAATATTTAATAAATATTCTTTATTAAAGAGAATATTATGACAACCTCTGGCTTTTTGGCACTTGGAGAAAATGCATGTTCAAAGCATCTCTGAATATAAGTAACCATAGCACAATAGGGGGAAATTCAGGAAGGCACTAAAGCAGTCATTAGCTCTCTTACGTCTAGATTTTGATATGTAGTTTAGTTCTCTTTTTCTGGCTTTCTGAGTTTGTTCATGACATTCAACTATGTCAAAGAGCCAATATCAATAAAAATGATTAGTGTTTTGGGACACGGGAATATTAGGATGCAATTTGTGTTATTGAGATTTGGTAGTGCAGTGAACCATATCACCAATATCAATCATAATTATGTTGACTAAAAATTTGGTATACCACAAAGAATTTAAAACATGTCCATTACTATTGACCTCATCATTATAGTTAGTAAAGGGGTTATTCAAGCAACAGGTATGTATGGATCACAATCATGTGGCAGGTGCTATGGTAGATAACATGGAAAAGGAAGGAAATTGTATTAACTTTAATAAGTATTGAAATTTCCATTTTTTGAGAGCTCACTACATGCTAGACCCTATATAAATGCATTATGTACTTTTTAGTACACACAATAACAATTTGACATTTTAAAGATAAGAAAAATAAAACTAAGTGAATAACTTATCCAAGGCCATATAATAGTAAGTACTGATTCTGACTAATGTCTGGTTAACTCCACCACCAGTGCACCCAACACCGTGTGCAATGTAAATCATTGCTCCTCAGTAAACATAGAAGGGGGAGACAAATCTAACACCCATCAAATAATTTGAGGGCAACAAAGGGATTTAAATGGTGTAGTAAGACAATCTATGCACCCGGAATTGAAAGAGAGAGAGAGATGACTGAGGGCTGGGGAGCTTCAAAGATGAGCAGGGCTTTATTTGGAGCAAGAGAAGAGGAAATACATTCTGGGTAAATCAATATTGTGAAGAAAGGTACACAAAAAGGCTGATTTTTCTAGAAAAGTAGGGAAATGTTATTTGACAGAAGGAGCAGTGAGTTCACCATTTATATTATTTCTTTAAATATATTTTTACATTTTAAACCTTGATAACTGAGATGTCTTGTCATTCAGTGACTTATATTAAATATATGGATTCTGATATGGGCAGATTAAGGCATTTCATAATAAATAGAGCATATGGTTAAGATTGATGGTTAATATGTAATTTTAAAGTTAATGAAGTGGGAAATGGAAGGAGAAAAATACCTTCTAAATATTTTGGCATACATTTTTTGTTTTATTTTTCCTCCGTTGCAATGAGGTAGGTCACTGAGGACTATTCCTATTTACAAATAAGGATGCTATAATGGAAACAGTAATCCGCCCAAGGCTACACAACTACTTATCAGAAGATAAGGGACTTAAAGCCAGTGATTTTTGGAAGCCAACACAAGCCAGATTTTTGTAGAGCTTTATAGCTGCTTCTCACATATTTTTCAGACTTCAGCCCTTCCATTGGAAAACTTACTAAATTCAACTGTTATTTATTGTTTACTACTTTGGCATTGTGTCAAAGTTTGATTTTGAAACTAAAATAACTTATCTAAGCAAATTGTTTGTAATTTGATCAGTTATTACATGATAAATAGTTAGTCTGGCATTTAAATCTGTTCTTACACGGAGTGGTGGCTCATGCCTGTAATCCCAGCACTTTGGGAGGCCGAGGCGGGCAAATTGCCTGAGCTTAGGAGTTCAAGACCAGCCTGGGCAACATAGTGAAACCCCGTCTCTACAAAGATACAAAAAATTAGCCAGGCGTGGTGGCATGCACCTGTAGTCCCAGCTACTCTGGAGGCTGAGGCAGGAGAATCGTTTGAACCTGGGAGGCTGAGGTTGCAGTGAGCCCAGATCACGCCACTGCCCTCCAGCCTGGGCAACAGAGCAAGACTCTGTCAAAAAAAAAGAAAAAAAAGAAAAAGAAAAGAAAAATAAAATCTATACTTTGATTGTTAGAATGAAAATATTTCAGAGAAAGTCACTGAAGCACTATATCACTGTATTATATTATATACTAGGTATTTTATTCCCTGTTGTCTTTTAATCAAAAGAAGTACAATTAAAAAAAAATTAGAAACAGTCAGCTCAATATTAGATTTCAACTGCACATTTGATGGGATTCAATCATGCAGTTTTTGTCCCAGTCAACTTGGGATATTATTACATTATTTTTCTGAAATGAACTTCTAGATGCCAGATCTTGGAAGGATTGCACAGAGGTGAATTTTTAAATCCACTTTTAAGTAGCTGCGAGAAGCCATATATATCAGAGACTCCAGGGCTCTCTTTCCAAGTTACATATTAAAGATTGGAACTAAAGTCCATAGTGTTTAAGTAGATACACAAAAAAGTATGTTTGCATGTGCTGGCAGGGGCAAAAAAAACTGCTAAATAAATTATTTAATTGTAAATTCTTATTCTGCCGTCATGGGCCAGAAACATACAGGTGGATGGGAACATCCTCTATTCACACCATTAACTCTTGGAGTGTAGAATTTGTGGAGAAAAGAAAGCGAGAAGATACTAACTTCTAGCTTGGTGCTGCTAACTCCCCAGTCTATTCCTGGGATTAAATCATGTGAAGATAGGAGACTAGGTTTTCCATCTACAAAATATATCATTGACAGTTAGTGCATTATTGAGATTTTGTATTAATGAACTGGAAAGGTTTCTACAGGACCACTGTAAGTTCTAGAGAGCTGCAAAAATGTGTTTTACTATTATCATTATTGCTAACTGAAATAGTTCATGTAATTCACCAGAGTATGAGGTTTGGTGTCTCTCACTGTAAAGTTTTCCTTAATTGTCTACCATCCACAGTATCAGAGATATTCTGTCTCCCCAAGACACCACGGGAGAACCAAAGAAAGTATTTCTCTGTCATTATCTTTAACTTAGGATTTCTTATCAGAAGGCTGAATATGAAATGAAGTCAAAATTCTATAAGGGCCATGCAGAGGTTAAAATGTTGTGTAAATATGAGTAATGCATGGGAAACAAATAACATTAAAATGAAAACAGTGATTGTATTAAGGTGAATGATATTTTTTACTTTTTAATTAAATTATATATATATGATTTGCATACTAAAATTTTCAGAATAATATACATTATATAAATCAGGTAAGAAAAAATACTTAGGTCTTTAAAATTTATCAATGTTGCTTTGTGAGAAAGTTTTGGAGTAGAAAGTCTTATAGCTAGATAATCAATGGTGGTAATTACAGTTTCCCTTTCTAAAATATGTTTAAACCGCAACAACACTGCAGCATTTGGAAACAGTAAACAAGCCACAGTAGCCTCAAAGGAAGGCTGTGTCAATAGATGACTTCATTAGCGTCTCATGGATACATTGTAGTGCATTGCAGTAGGAAATAATACTGCTGCAAATTAGTTACTGTAATTAGATATTTTTCCAGCTTTAATTTTCATTATGAAAATGTGGTTACCTCTATATCTAAATATGTTTTAATTTCCCTAATTTAAGAGCAGATCTCCAGAGAGGTCAGTTGTGTTCACTGAAAATATCTATAACTTCATGAAAGAATGGTTCACATTTATAGTCTGCAAAGCAGCTGAACTGAAAAATCTAATGTTATGTTTCTGCTGATTTACTGTCACTTTAATGATATGTTATCACAATCCTCTTATACTTTTACAGTCTGGAGTAGTTTTAGGTTAATGCACATTTAATGAAAAGTGGAGTGGATAGTGCTGGGTGTATGCAGATTTAAATGCTATCACCTGAGTAAATTGTCTCTTAATATTACATACAGATATTCCTAAAGTACAACCCTGTACTGTTATAATTAAGAAAGCAAAATGTTCAATTTATAATAGCTTTGAGATAAGATAGGAAATCAGGTTTGTTTGATGTTCCAGGTCTTGTTTAAAGACAGTCTTGCCCTATTCACAGGTAGATAGGGATGAGGATGCAGGCTTGGACAAATGTTGTTTCTTCTTTTGGAGCAAAAACATTTTTCATCTGCTATTGGGAGAGAAAAGAACGTTTAATAGAGGAGAATTAGATGAGCGTCACAATGTCATACAACAACGTTCAACTATACAAAGAGAAATGTGGGTGCATTTTTAAGGAAGTATTTATCCACTGTTGATATTCTCATTTCAAAAGCTTTTTTCAATTGCTTAAATCTATGTGACTCAGTGTTTGGGGAGGGTCATTAAAAATAAAGACTTACTTTGTAGGCTATCACTTATGTAATAAAAATTCATAAATGGAGCATTTTAACTGCCTTGGTAGGTAGGTAGAAGAATATGAAATGCTGGCATCTCTGGTGGCCCATAACAGAGACCAGAGTTCCAAAACAGTTTCTGTCACTTTTCTTCAGAGAAGACCTTAGTTTCCTTGTTTGCGCAACATAGGGTTGTCTGAGATTGTGTAAAAGGTCACCTAGAAGTCTTTCCTTTGATTATTTAGAATACGGCCTCGAGTTCAAGGATGACCTTAAAAATTCTTATATTTGCAAGGCTGACATTATTTTGCTTAACCCTGTTTATTTTCTTTGATGAAATAAAGGTTTTTAATTTTTTCTCCAATTTCTCTAAACATTTTTATCTGAGACACAGATCCAGTGACAGTAAAGTTTTGACAAAGTAGATCTAGGAAGAGATCAGGTTATGTGAATGTTTTTAATTTATAAGAATAAAAAAGTCATTTTAGTTCAAAGGCTACAGGGGCAAGAAAATGGGAAAATAGAAGCAGAGTGACACTATGATTAAATCTTTCCTCACATAGAAATAATCAGACTAGTACAGAAATTTCGTTGACAAATTATACCTTATCAGCACAAGATGTAGGAAAACTCACTCTCAGATTCTAATTCTTGCTTTTTCCTGTAAGCCTTGCTTAAAGAGTGATTGTAATTAGGGAAAGCTGGAACCTTGGCTCTGGATCTGGGAAAGTTAGTAATATTATCTGATGCCACTATGTCTCTGTGCCCAGATAAGGCTACCTATGTTTTTTGGAAAAACGTCTGATTGCAGCAACATCAGGATGGGGCAGAGGTGGAGGTCTGAGAGTAAATCCTGTCTCAAAAATAAATCTGTAATTTTTCATGCCTGACACAAAAAGAAAGAGGGAAAGGAGAAGGAGAGGAAAAGCAAGAAGAGGAGGAAGAAGAAGGGGATAAAAAATAAAAGCTTCTATTAATGTTTCTGCTGGTAGAACTGGCAGACTAAATTTGCTTTTGGATTTCGGAGCTTTCTTATTTTTGAAAACACCAGTAGTTTACTTGATTGTAGCAAAGTCAAATAGTATGTATTCAAGAAAAGCAACATTTTTGACAGTTGCAAGTTAAAGACTGCACAATTATGTGAAATTCCTTGAATGAAGGGCAGATAAATGAATTTGCTTTTGGCTTCTACTTGGAGTCAGCAACTCCAGTCTGCAATCTGAAATCTGAGAGACAGAGGGAGCAGATAAGGGATGCTGCTTGAGAGAGATGGGGAATTGTTAACAACCAGGCACCCGGCCAAAGATAACATCGCCACACAGATAATGTGGTAGAGAAGGGAATGCTAGTTGGGGTAATATTCCAAAAAGAAATTCAAGTTTAAGTTTCCTTCACTGCACTTTAATCTTCTCGTACTATATGAAAGCCTTAATCACATCTGTTAAACACTTTAGCCTGTGTTTGGTATGTGTTGAGGAATGAAAGGGAAGGGCATGATTTAACTCTCTGGGACACAGTCAACTTGGGAGAAGTGCAGCACCCTGAAGTGATACATGAAGAGAAGGGGTGACATACAGAGAAGAGTGAAGTGAGAGGGTCAATCATGATATTTAACATTTGTCAAACATTTATTGTACGCATTAATAATTGTTGTAGGCATTATCGTACTTTCCACTTAGACTCCTGAGGGGTCCTTAGTAATATCTGGGGAGGGGTCTACACTTACTGTAGAAATGCAGTGGGTGGCTTGGAGTGTTACTAAAGCTGAATTAAAGGGTGTGTGAGATAAAAGCCTGGAGAAGCCTTAGCGGGGCTTTGCCCCATTCACACTAAAGGAGAGCACTCACGTCCACAGTCTTTACAACTTCATTTCCAGAATAGGGCTTCAGGGAATGAAGAGGCAGTCAATGACATGAAATACAATCCTATCACTTGTTTTAAGAGCTAAAGTTATCCTGTCACGAAATTCAGAATCTAAAGGTCAGAATTCCACTCCCAACTTTATCATTTATGAGCTATGAGTTCTTGGGCAAATCTCATGACTTTCCTGAGTTCCATTTACATATATATCTACTACCAGGTTTGTTAACCAGATGAAATGAGATTATACATGAAAATGTTAAGAGGACTATAAAATGTTAGTCATTTTTTATATTCTTACTTTTCTAATTATATGTAAAAGATTAGTGTAATAACATGTTTGGGGAATGGGATGAGTAAGAAATACATTAATGAAAATGCTAAATTAAGAGCAGTTTTTATCCAGACTAATCTGCAGGCTCCCCACTCTGAGTTGCTGAAGCACTGGGACAAGGTATTTAGGGAGTCGTGCAAAACCACATACCTTAGTTTCTTCCTTAAAAAAACAAGTCTGATGTTGATTGTTCACAGGCAGCAGCAGTTTTTAATATCACAAAGTTATAAAATGAATAAATAGCCAGATAAAACTCGATTAACTATAGAAAATCTGCCTAGAAGCATTACTTAAACCCTAAAAACAAAACGCAAAACTTGAGCCCACTCTGAATTATCTATTACTAATTTCTTAATACAAAAGATTACAGAGTAGAATATAAAAAATAATAAAAATGAAGATGAGAACAGGATCTAGATGTGAAAATATTTAAAGGACACCCTTTCCCTGTTGATTATAAAAAAATCTACAAAATCTAGGGAATTCCATACCAGTGTATAATATACTCCAGGTAAGTATATTATACATCTAAGTATGAGTATATAAGGTTTGCTATACCCGCAATATCGAAGGTATACCAAAATAGTCTTAAAAGACTATGACTGAGTTAATGATTTAACAAAACAAAAATAATACTTGAATCTATTTTTTAAATGGGGATTCTTAGCCCCAAATCAGAAAGACTCAAACCAGGAAGACTCTTCTCCTTGCCAGATGTCAATTAATTGGTTATTTAATACTCAGAACTCCAAGAGATAGCCAACAATTGAACGACAATTCCATTGTCATTCTATTTTTATATAAAATATAGATATTTACTTCTAAATCAAGTTTTACATAAAAATTAGGAGATTCAACATGTTAGTGACTTGCCTGAAGTCAATCAAACAAACAAGGAAAATATAAGGACTCTAATCTGTATCTTCTGACTTGTCTCTCTTCCAAAGCTTTCCCCATTATATTTCATAGACGCTCCCATATTCACATGTTTCATGTGTGGTGGGCACTCCATATCTGCAGGCTGAGCATATACAAGTTCAACCAACCATGGATCACAAATATTTGCAGAAAAACCAATAAAACAATTAAAATACAAATACATATACTTCAGTATCACAACTATTTATATAACATTTGTATTTTATTGGATATTATAAGTAATCTAGAGGTGATTCAAAGTATGCAGGGAGAATGTGCATAGGTTATATACAAACAAATAGGGTCGTTCATATCTGTAGGTTCCACATCCACAGATTTAACCAACCAAGGATAAAAAATATATTTTTCAAAAAGGATGGTTGCATCTGTACATAATATGTACAGAGTCTATTTTCTTGTCATTATTCCTTAAAAAAACTATAACTATTTACATGACATTTACATTGTATTAGGTATTTTAAGTAAGCTAGAGATGGTTTAAAGTACACAAGAGGGTGTGCATATGTTACATGCAAATACTACAGCATTTTATGTAAAAAACTTGAGCATCTATGAATTTTGGTATCAGCAGGGGTCCTGGAACCAATCCCTCACACATACCAGGAGATAACTGTTCCATAATAGGGTTTATAGTCCACCATATCTTATTACATTTCTATGTTTTTCCTTCTCCGTTGATACATTTTTGTCATGTGGAGAATATGTTTTTTTTTAGATTAATGTTTCTTAGAGAAAAATGATACATTTTTTGGTGTTTGTGAGGAAATGATTTATTGAATACAATTCCCTTACAGGTTGGCACCCACGAAAAGAAGTTAGTCTTCTGGAAAACTCCATGGAAATTAGCTACAGTCAGAATGTCCCTGTTTGCGCCAGAGCTCACCCAACCACAAAATGCTGAGCTAGCAGGGCAGGGCTGGAGTCAAGTTTCCTCCACATCACACCACTGTGATATATTACAGCTCCTGACCATATGATGCGGGTGCCCAAATTTCCCTAATTATAAAATTCAAAAGTCCCATAACTCAGGATCAGCGTCCCTCTTTTGGAGTCTAGCACCGTCTGTCAGATTGCTGTGAGCTGCCCCAAAGTGTGCAGGGCCATGAAGGACTCACAAACCTACCTCCAGTTTTTCTCTCTAAGGAGGTTCCAGTGGAACTTCCCCACAGGCCTGGCAGGTGGACTCTCTCACACTTGCCTTTGTATTATGGTAGGGTCTTCAGGAGCTGTCTCCATGTATGTGTAACATGAGAATCAAGCCAACCCATATGTCTACGTATCTCAATAAACTTCCCTTGTAATGGTTGTATAAATATAGTAGTATATGTATATTACAAATTATCACATTAAGTCAATATAATATAACATATATTGGATTAATTATAGTAAAACAATATCATATAAATACAGTAGGTTGAACCATACAAAATTTTAATATCAAACCAATTTTATATATAAAAAATTGTAATTTTTATATTACCGTTACTAGGTATGATTTCATCCAGGGCAACGTAAGATTCCATTACTCACAGCCTCTTCTTTCTTTTGTTTTACAGAAACATTCCAACATATGATATTAAATCTAAGAAAACATATATGCACAATTCAGATGTAGCAAATGTTAATATTTTGCTATATCATTTAAAAAAAATTTTTCTCAAAGAAACAGTGTTACAGACAACAGAGAAGACCCCTTTATGTCCTTCCTTAACTCTGTTTGTTTTCCTCTACTATTACCAACCTGGAGAAATAAATTTTGAGGGAGTTTCTGAGACCAACAATATTTTCTTCTCTTGTTATTATACTTTCATGAACAATATATACTATTATTTGATTTGTCAATAATTCTTATTTTCTTGTGTGTTATAATGATATTGTGCTTATGCAGAAAAATGTCCTTGTAATCCAGAAGTGTATTATATTTAGACATGAAATGATATACAATTTACAAATTACTTTCAAATGGTTCAGAAACATGTGTGCACATGTGTATACACATGTACAGAAACAGAGGAATAGCAAATGTGAAAAAAATGTTAACAATTATTTTAGGTGAAGAGTGTATGGTTGTTCTTCCTCTTACTATTCTCTCAATTTTTTCTGTAAATTTGGAAAAAAAATTAGAAATTTTGGAATTTTAAAGCACCATATAACTAGCATTATCTTACGTGTATCAGTGAACAAGTTGCTATATTTTTTCATAATTCAATACTGCATTTGAGATTTATCTAACTTGTGACTTCTATGTCTAGTTCGTTTATTTTAATTCACATATATAACACTATTACATAATACCCTTCCTCCTCTTAAAGTATGTTTAGGTTATTTTTCCTCCTTGAATAAACATGTAGTAAGCATTGCCATGTATTGCTTCTTGGTGCAATGAATTCTCTATATGCAAGAGAATTGCTACATATGAGATATGTGTGTCTTTAGTTTTCTTTTTTTTCTTTTTTGAAGACCTTTGAGAAATTGTATGTTTTTTATATTGATGAAAGATCTTAACTTGAGAGCTGCTTAGCTTGGAGACCACACTTGATGTCACATGCTTTCGGTTCCACTTGGGGCTTATCTAAGGGATGGATGCACTCCCATTGGGGATGGAAAATGATTGGGCTGCAAGCAATTAGGCTGTGTATGTGCAGTGATTATTTAGACAACCTGCAGGCTTCACTGGTGCCTTCTCCTTCCTTGCTCATGTGAGGTCCTGATTCCATGCTCTCTCTTCAAGAGGATAGTCTTCCAAACAGAGGGGAAAAATTCTTTGCTTATGAGTACACAATTAGCAAGTTCTCCTGTGAAACATTAAAAAAGATATTTTCAAGGTAAAATTTGTGAAATATTTACTAAATCTAATGTAATAGAGTACCTTTAATCTTGTTCAACTTATGTGGCTTTTATTGTTAACAAATACACCTAATAGAATTTAAGGTTTAACTTACTCCTTTGCCAAACAATACAATTTCACAAAATGCTAGTCTTAACAATGTTAAAAATAGCTTTTTTTGGATGTAAAATTATGTATCCACTTTGGAGAACAAGTTTGATAGTTCCTCAAAGTGTCAAACCTGTAGTTACCAAATGACCCAGTAATTTTACTCCTAGGTATACACCCAAGGTAAATAATATATGTCCACACAAAAACTTGTACAAAAATGTTCATAGCAGCATTATGCATAACAGCCAAAAAGTGAAACAACTCAAATGTGCATCAACTGATCAATGGATGACAACAGTGTGATATATTCATGCAATAAAATATTGCATGCCATAAAAGGAAATGTTGTATTACACTGCATGGATATACCTTGAAAACATTACGATAAATAATAGAAACTAGTCACAAAGGTCACAAAGGGTATGCGTGGTGTAATTCCATGTATACAAAAATTCTAGAAGAGGCAAATCAATGGAGATAGTACATTAGTGATTGCCTAGGACTGGTGTGAGGGAATGAGGAGGGACAGCTAATGGAAGGCTGTTTATTTTGGGAATGATAAACATTTTCTACAATTAGATTATTGTGGTGATTAAGCAACTCCGTGAAGACAAAACCACTGAATTATGTACTTTAAATGGATGAGTTTTATGAAATATGAATTATATCTCAATAAAGCTGTTAAAATTCTCTTTTATGAAGTTAGGCTTAACAAAGTATTTTAAGACTGAGTGTAAATATGAAACTATAAATACATTTGCTTGTTTTTGTTCTTCTAAAAAACAACTTTAATGTAGTAAAATATGAGAAGTGATATTAATGGCAGGGATGAGTAATTAAAACAAATGTGGAACTATCAGAAATGTAACATTTTACTGTTTGTTAACATTGTCCTTTTCTGGTTATTTGTCAAGCACTATAGTTTAAAGGAGAATGAAAATTTTTAAAATGTGATTTTCCTGCAGTTAATGCATGCTTATTTCAATTTTAAATGAAAAGAAAAGGAATGTAAAAATTAAAATATATAGATAAATTTTGAAAGAAAAACCAATTGTATTTTTCTATTTCAGAAAGGGTATCTTATGTGCCAGTTTTATATTGACATTTTCAATTAATTAAAAGTCTCCTAATACAGGAACATTCATATAAAAACCACTCACTTAGGTGCTTGGGATGTTTTAATTTTTCTGCAGCAAACTGGAAATATTAAACAAAAATCACCAGGAGGCTTCCTTTCCAGTAGTGGAAACAGAATATGAATAGTGAATATATATATATATAAAAAATTGAATTACATAGTATGTTAGAAAATAACAAGACCATTGGATAAAGAAAAACTGAGAGCAAAGTAAGGGGATAAAGATTCAAGAGGCAAAAAGTTGGAAGTGTCTCTACCAAAACGGGGAGGCTTTGGGAGGAACAGGTGTTGTTATGTAAATGAGGGAATAAGTTACAGGAGCGTAATTTTGACATGTTGGTTTTGACATCTATGTTAGACATCCAAGGGGAGATGCTGAATTGGCAGTTGCATAGACAAATGTGGGATTCAGTGAAGTAATTTAGGCTGGATATATTGAAAGTGATTTGTAAGCACACAGGAGTTGGTATTTGTAGACATGCTATTAGACAAAATGATCAAGGGAGTGTAGATAGAGGAGACACTCTGCAGTAGTAAGAAGTCGTATAGAAGAAAAGGAGACTGAGAAAAGAAGTGCCTGTTTAGCAAAAAACAAACAAACAAACAAACAAACAAGACTATATAGGGTCCTGTGAAGAAAGAGTATCACCCAGACATGGCCCTTTGTTATAACTTTGATATTACCTTACATCAGCAGCTAAAATTGCAGATAAAACAACAGGAAGCAAAATATTTCTTCTCCCGTTCCGTTTTAAATTACTCACACTTTAGCTCTTTCTATGTCATCTGTCTTGACTAAGGTGTGGTTTTCATTATTATTAACTTCAGTGGAGAGGTGGGGATATCTGGAGTTATTAAATAGGTAGTTAGTAACAGTTGGGAAATTGCTGTATTAGGGGAGAAAACATTGGGGGAAAGAAGATGCAAACACATTAAAACTTGCAAGTAGGGGACTAGTAGTCATATTAATATAATTATTAAAGTGTATTTTGTAAGCCAAGATGATAACATGGATTTATTAATGACTACTAAATTTTCACATTTTGGGAAATACTTCATGTAAAATAATATTTTGTTAAAGCATTCAAAATACCCCTGGTACATTTTTGTCACCTGCTGTGCCCAAATATTTGCTAAGGATAGGCTAAGAATGTAAGAATAAGAAAAAATTTCGGGGACTTAAAATTAGTAAAAATATATTGCATAATCTTACCATATATTGCAGAGTAGGTAAGCAATAAAGGCAATAATTCTCAGAACTTTGCATGAAGAAATAGTAATTGAACACATAAAAATTAGCCAACCTTAAACAGGTAGGCAGAGGTTTCTACTCATTTTAATCACTTGAAAATCCAGGCTGAAGAAAGTGCCAACAATTTATGGCACCATCATCTTAATTTGAGGCTTCAGAGTTCTCCAAGGCTGGAGCCCAGCCTAGAGAACAGTGATTAAATATTAACTCTTCCAGCTCAGGATGACATATGTCTCTTCGGCTTATATTTTGTTGTTCAAAACAATTCACATATCTATGCCTGTTTCTCCAAATATAAACAAGTATATTTCTTCTGGGCCTGAACACATGTTAGAAGACGACACGTTAGGAGGTGCCTGTGATTTTCTGTTAGACCCAAGCATTCCTTATTATCTTAGGCTAGTCAGAATAAGTCTATATATGCCTCTTTTATCTCTTTACTATATTATAAACTCTGTATATAATACTTTTTCTTTGATTTGAATTAAATTGGAGGTAGTAAGGAGAGAGAAATTGTTCACAGTCCTTCGAAGGGTAGAGTGCCAATAATACTTAAAAGAGGCTTAGATTGAATTTGTAAGGGAGTATTTTGAATTATTTAGTTATGTGCTATTAATCATGCTTCTTTCTCAACTTTTTCCCTCTCATTAGATGGACCTTTCTGCCATTTAGGGCATGCTGTACTCCTCATTAATTGGAGTAGAGTGACCAACACAAAATACAATTTAAGTTGTTAAATTTAGCTTTGAACTCACATAGGTAAGTTAGAAAGATTTGGATTAGTATGACCAGAGCAGATTTTTTTCCTACTGTCAGACTACATTAAGACTCCTTTGACTGGATGAAGGATAGCAAAGAGAGCTCACAGAGATAGGATATGGCTAGAAAGAGAGAAGATAGAAGAGTCTCTCTTCAAAGATTTTCTACATGTCATAGATGATAAATGTCTCAGAGAAGGAGACACATGCACAGTAATTTGGAGTGCAGTGGGGGTGTGAGAGGGTCTTATACAGAATTGGGGAATATCAACAGCTTGAAATTGAACAAAGAAATTGGGGAGGCATAAATAGTATGCTTATAGGGTCCAAGATGAATTTGGAAAGTGTAAACTTGGAAGGAGGGAAGTAGGCTCTGATAAGAAAATTCCTATATTGTTGCTTGAAGCAAAAGTGAGCAGGAGAAACGGAGTAGAAATGGGGGGAGATTAGGAACATGGGATTAAAAGTTATATGGGAGAAGATTAACAAAGAAATCTCAGATGCTACTGCCTTGAAGTCACAATAACATGTTAAGCAATGGAACTAGTATCAGCTAACACTAAAATACTGTAGTATTCCTTTAACACTTTTAAGAAGCAAAACTTTCTGAGACAAAGAAATATAATTTCCCTTAGAATGCCATTTTAGAAACTCTTGAATTGTTTATTCATTTTATCAACTCTGGAAATGTTAAAAGCCTTTTGGGAATATGTTGATGTTGAAAGAAGTTAATACATTCCACATGCTTCTGTGATTTTCTATTAACTTTAAGTTATTCTACTCATAAAATGTAACACAATGAATCCTTTTGATTTTGTTCACTTTAACTCTTGAGTCAGTCATTTGCCTGGATGAGAGGCAGCGTGGTGTAACAGTAAATATGAACATCGGATGGCCAAATACAATTTACTAGCTGTGTGTGCATCAGGTTTTGCAGCTGTAAAATGTGCTCACAATACATACTTTTCAGGCTTGTTGTGAAGATTAAATGACACATGTGTGCTAAATGCTCAGCGATGTGCTTAGAACACAAAAGCCTTTTGATATAGATTCTTTTTTTCATGTAGATGTTGTGTATTGATAAAACCCCTCTTTCTTTACAAAAACAATAAAGGTAGAGTTAGGGAGATCTCCATAGCATGGGCTTCAATTTCCCACCAGTGCCGGGTGTGTCTTTAGAATTAAAGATAAACATTTGTCAACCCACACTTAAAGAATTTCATTGTTAGCATGTTCATTGACACGGATTTTTTTTCTTGGTCTCTTTGTCAGACTTGCAGCAGGGGTGCCCCGTCTACTTGGCCTGACGTGTTCAGTCCCTAGCAGGAGGGAGCATGTGAGTGAGTGAGTATGGGATCCAGCCAGCTGCTCTGAGCATGACACAGGAGCAAGCTCCGTGGGGGTCTCAGGCCAAACCAGGCATGTTGCCTCGAGGAGAATGCGGCAGTGCCCAGCCAATGGTGCCTACAACTCTGAAGACTCCGAGTGGGAATTAATGTGCTAATTAGCTATTTTAGTTCCACTGTCCACTGCCCAATGGATGGCAGTGTGTTAGCAGCTCAGTCAGCCCCTGGTCCTGTTGTGTGGGGTGGCTGCTCTCCACCAGCAAGGGCAAAAGGCCAGTGTAACACCCTTTCTGGGTACCCACACTCAGTGGGTCCAGAGCTTTTGCCCAACATCCAAGAAGAATGAGGATATACTGACAATCCAACAGTAAGCAAGGCGGGAAGTTTTTAGAGTGATGAAACAGCTTTCCATGGAGAGAGGATGTGGGGTTGGCCCCCTACTTGAAGGTGAGAAAGTCCCTCAGTGTGACTGAGTCCAGGACTTTTATGAGCTCAGAATATGGGAGTGACAGGCCATAGGTAGTATTGGAAAAGGCAACAATCAATTGGTGAAAAGGCGTTATTCAAAAAGAATCAATCAGGAAACGGCAGACAAGCAGGAACAGAAAGAACTTCTCACTCTGGGTGGCAGGTTTCATCTGGGACTAGCAGTCCGGTCTCTCAACCTTCAGGCTGTTGTTTGGCTTGAAGGTAGGGTTTCACTGCGGACCCGCCTCTACCTGCCTAGGCATTTGACTGACACCTGGCGTTATCATCATGACCTAAAATGGGTGCTAAGCTCAGTATAGCAGGGCTTTAATTATTGAAACATTGTTCCATCTACTCCTGCTTTCTCCCTCTGATAGTCTAACTCATTGGTATTGATATTTGCTTGGCATCCAGAGAAAAGCCCCTATCTCTTCTACATGAAAATTCTTCAAATAAATTAAAATGGTTAATATGTTTCTCCTCTACTTGTTTCTCAAGGCAAAAATAATACTTTCATATATTTGGAAGATACTATAAAATCTTTGTCATTCAATAAATATTCAGTTGTTAATAGCACAATAAAAATTGGCTTAAAAGTGGTGACCCTTCATTTTTTTCTCTCAATAATTTATCTTCTGAAATAACATCACTATCAGTGGCTCTGAAATTTGGTAAACATATTTCCAGATCTATGGATAATGAAATAGGAATTAAAACACATCAATATTAACCAAACAATTTGTACTTTGGGTCAAGAAGAAAATTGATATATTACTTGTTGCAGAAATACAATGGAAAACAAAATCTTGCATCCCAGAAAACATTTCTTCACAAAGGTAGCAGAGAAAGAAAGCAAATTTATTACTCAATAAACATTAAACTAGAATGTGATGTGTATCACAGACAATCGGCTAAGGGATTACAAAAACAAAAGGAAGAGTTACTGTTTTTTTAAAATATATTTTCTATTAATGTATTGGCATGCATTATTATAAATCATCTGTATTTTTCAATAGAAAAAAATGTAAGATAATAACAGTGTTTAGAAAAATAAAAGGATAATTTTATTTTTAAATGTATTTAAAATTAAAATATTGATTTGCCTTTAGGACAGCCAAAACTAACTTAAGGAAAAAGAACAAAGCCAGAAACATTACACTATTTGACGTCAAACTATACTGAATGGCTACAGTAACCTAAAAGCATGATGTAAGTACAAAATGTACACATAGTGTCATCCACACATACATTTACAATTTTGTATAAGTTAATAAACATGTGTATTCTAAGAAAAATAATTTAATTAAGATTAAAATTATTCACTATCTTTATGTAAATCACTCATTTTGCCTTTAATATCTTTTAAATATCTTTAAAATAATCTTTTAAATTTTAACCTTTATCTTAGATACAGGGAATACTTGTGTAGTATTGTTACACGAGTATATTGGAACCAGGTAGTTAGCCTAGTACCCAATAGGTAGTTTTCCAACCAATGTCCTCCTCCTTCCCTCCCCCATCTAGCAGTCCATAGTGCCTATTGTTCCCATGTTTATGTCCATGTGTGCCCAATATTTAGCTTCCACTTATAAGTGAGAATATGCAAGATTTGGTTTTCTGTTCCTATATAATTTCACTTAGGATTATGATCTCCAGCTGTATCCCTGTTTCTGCAAAGAACATGATTTTTTTTTATGGCTGTATCATATTCCACAGTATATATGTACTACATTTTTCAATCCAGTCTACCATTGATGAGCACCTACGTTGATATCATGTCTTTGCTATTACAAATAGTACAGCAATGAACATACAAGATCATTTGTCTTTGTGGTATATTGATCTACATTCCTTTGAGTATATACATAGTAATGGGATTGCTGGGTCAAATAGTAGCTCTGTTTTAAGATCTTTGAGAGATCTCCCAACTGCTTTCCACAGCAGCTGAACTAATTTACATTCTCACCAACAGTGTATTAGAATTCCTTTTTCTTTGCACATTCACCAGCATCTTTTTAAAAATAGTAGTCATTTTGACTGCTGTGAGACAGTATTGCATTTTGCTTTTGATTTGTATTTTTCTGATGATTAGTGATGGTGAGCATTTTTTCATTATTTGTTGTAAAAATCAGTATCTTTTTATACCAATAATGTCCAGGATGAGAGTCAAATAAAGAACACAATCTCCTTTACCATAGCCACAAAGAAAATGCAATACTTAGGAATACAGCTAACCAAAGAGGTGAAAGATCTCTATAAGGAGAACTACAAAACACTGCTGAAATAAGTGAGACAACACAAGTACATGGAAAAACATCTCATGTTCATGGATTGGAAGAATCAATATCATTAAATGGCCATACTGCCTGATACAGTTTGGCTGTGTCTACACCCAAATCTCATCTTGAATTGTAACTGCCATAATTCTCATGTGTCATGGGAGAAACTCGGTGGAAGATAATGTAATCATGGGGGTGGGTCTTTCTCTTGCTGTTCTCATGATAGTGAAGAAGTCTCATAAGATCCGATGGTTTTAAAAATGGGATTATCCCTGCACAACCTCTCTCATTGCCTGCCACCATCCAGTTAAAACTTAACTTGTTCTTCCTTGCCTTCTGCCATGATTGTGAGGCCTCCCTTGCCATGTAGAACTGTAAGTCCATTAAACCTATTTCTTTTGTAAATTGCCTAGTCTTGGGTATGTCTTTATCAGCAGTATGAAAACGGACTCATATAGTAAATTGGTACCAAGAGAGTGGGGTGCTGCTAAAAAGACACCCCAAAATGTGGAATTGGCTTTGGAACTGGGCAACACGCAGAGGTTAGAACAATTTGGAGGTCTCAGAAGAAGAAACACAAATGTGGGAAAGTTTGGAACTCCCTAGAGACTTGTTGAATGGCTTTGACCAAAATGCTGATAATGATATGGACAATGAAATCCAGGTTGAGATGGACTCAGATGGAGTTGGGGAACTTGTTGAAAACTGGAGCAAAAGTGACTCTTGTTATGTTTTAGCAAAGAGACTGGCAGCATTTTGCCCCTGCCCTAGAGATTTGTGGAACTTCGAACTTGAGAAAGATGACTTAGGGTATCTGGCAGAAGAAATTTCTAAGCACAAAGCACTCAAGAGGTGACTTAGGTGCTGTTAAAGGTATTTAGTTTTATAAGGGGAGCAGAGCGTAAAAGTTTGAAAAATTTACAGTCTGATAATGCAATAGAAAAGAAGATCCCATTTTCTGAGGAGAAATTCAAGCCAGCTGCAGAAATTTACATAAGTAAGGAGGAGATAAATGTTAATCCCCAAGACTTTAGGGAAAATGTCTCCAGGGCATGTCAGAGGTCTTTACAACAGCCCCTCCCATCACAGGCACGAGAGATTTAGGAAGAAAAAATGGTTTCGTGGGCCAACTCCAGGGTTCCCATGCTTTATGCAGTCTAGAGACTTGGTGCTCTGCTTTCTAGCCACTCCAGCTATGACTAGAAGAGACCAAGGTAGATCTTCAGCTGTGGGTTCAGAGGATGCAAGCCCCAAGCCTTGGAAGCTTTCATGTGGTGTGTTGAGCCTGAGGGTGCACAGAAGTAAAGAACTGAGGTTAGAGAACCTCTGCCTAGATTTCAGAAGATGTATAGAAATGCCTGGATTTCAAAGCAGAAGTTTGCTACAGGGGTGGGGCTCTCACAGAGACCCTCTGCTAGGGCAGTGTGAAAGGAAAATGTGGTCAGAGCCCCCACACAGAGTCCCTACTGGGGCACCACCTAGTGGAGCTGTGAGAAGAGGACCACCATCCTCCAGACCCCAGAATGGTAGATCCACTGACAGCTTGTACTATGTGCTTGAAAAAGTCAAACACACTCAACACCAGCCCCTGAAAGAAGCCAGGAGAGAGGCTGTACCCTGCAAAAGCCACAGAGGTGGTGCTGCTGAGGACCATGGGAACCCACCTCTTGCATCAGCATGACCTGGATGTGAGGCTGGAGTCAAAGGAGATTATTTGGAGCTTTAAGATTTGACTGCCCCACTGGATTTCAGACTTGCATAGCCCTATAGCCTCTTTGGATGATTTCTCCCAAGTGGAATGGCTGCATTTACCCAGTGCCAGTACCTCCATTGTATCTAGGAAGTAACTAACTTTCTTTTGATTTTTACAGGCTCACAGGTGAAAGGGACTTGCCTTGTCTCAGATGAGACTTTAGAGTGTGGACTTTTGAGTTAATGCTGAAATTAGTTAAGAAGTTGGGGAACTGTTGCAAAGGAATGATTGGTTTGAAATATAAAAAGATGTGAGATTTAGGAGGGACCAGAGACAGAATGATATGATTTGGTTTTGTCTCCACCCGAATCTCATCTTGAATTAAAACTCCCCTAATGCCCATGTGTCACAGGAGGAACCCAGTTGGAAGTAATTTAATCATGGGGGCAGCTCTTTCCCATGCTGTTCTTGTGAAAATGAGTAAGTCTCATGAGATCTGATGAGTTTTTAATTTTTTTTATTTTTTGAGATGGAGTCTTGCTCTGTCACCAACCTCCGCCTCATTGCAACCTCCACTTCCTGGGTTCAAGTGATTCTCCTGCCTCAGCCTCTTGAGTAGCAGAGATTACAGGTACACACCACCACACTTGGCTAATTTTTTTTTTTTTTTGTACTTTTAGTAGAGACAGAGTTTCACCATGTTGGCCAGGCTGGTCTTGTATTTGTGACCTCATGATATGCCCAGCTCAGCCTCCCAAAGTGCTGGGGTTGCGGGCATGAGCCACCGCACTCACCCCAATCTGATGGTTTTAAAAATGGGAGTTTCCCTGCACAAGCCCTCTCTTTGCCTGCTGACATCCACGTAAGAGGTAACTTGTTCCTCCTTGCCTTCTGCCATGATCGAAAGGCCTCCTCAGCCATGTGATACTGTAAGTCCAGTAAACCTCTTTTTTTTTCTAATTTACCCAAACTTGGGTATGTCTTTATCAGCAGCATGAAAACAGACTAATATACTGCCCAAAGCAATGTACTGATTTCCTACTATTCCTATCAAACTACCAACATCATTCTTCACAGAACTAAAAAAAAAAAAAAAAAAAAAAAAAAGATTCTGAAATTTGTGTGGAATCACAAAAGAGCCCAAATAGCCAAAACATTTCTAAGCAAAAAGAACAAAGCTGGAGGCATCACTCTACTTGAGTTCAAACTATATTAAAAGGCTACAGTAACCTATCCAGCATGGTACAGGTGTAAAAAGAAAGACATAGACCAATGGAACAGAATAGAAAACTCAGAAAACAAGCTGCACACCTACAACCATCTGACCTCTGACCAGGCTGACAAAAACAAGCAATGGAGAAAGGACTCCCTATTTAATAAATGGTGCTGAGATAATTGGCTAACCATATGCAGAAGAATAAAACTAGACCTTTACCTTTCACTATGTACAAAAAACTAAGATAGATTAAAGATTTAAAAGTAATTCTTCAATCTATAAAAAAGAAAATCTAGGAAATACCCTCTGGATATCAGCCCTGGCAAATAATTTATTTAGTGTCCAGAAGTACCCTTCTGGACATCAAGTCCCCAAAAACAATTATAACACAAACAAAAGTTACATGGATCCTAATTAAACTAAAGAGCTTCTGTGCAGCAAAAGAAACCAATGGTGTAAACAGACAACCCACTGAATGGGAAAAAATATTCACAAACTATGCATCTGACAAAGGCCTAATATCAAGAATCTATAAAGAAATTAATCAAACCAACAAGCAAAAAAACAGCCCCATTAAAAATTAGGCAGAAGGCACAAGCAGAAAGAATCAAAAGAAAGAAAGTCCTATTTTTCTATAGCCAAATGGATACTTATCACAAATATGTTTTCAACATAAACAATAATTAGATCTCAAGTAAGGGGACGTAACAGCACCATTTATTTTTGCACATAGTTCATCATAAATTCACCTGGTAATTGGGGTGACAATCTGCGTTAGTTAATTGGTTTTGCATAAAGGAAAAATAAACTCACATCTTTATTATAGGAGATAGTTTTGCAAGTAAAAGCAAGGTACTAACTAAAGTTATACTCCCATCCTCCCACAGACACTAGGAGAAGGAAGTAGTTTCATTTCAAAAAGATGACTTCCAGATCCTTGAGGAAAACATTCCTGGGTCACAAAGCTAGCAAGAGGCTTGTGTAGCTTCTACAAAGATCTACATGCATTTCAAAGAAACTAATTTAAAAATATTTTCTAAAGTAAATTTTCTAAGAAGAAGATGTCTCATCTCTTATTTTGAGCAGGGAGAATTAAACTTTTTTTAAAAAAAATATTTATTTGTCCTTATACCCTGTAATCTATGTTTGTTAGTAAATTGTGGGTTGTATATTTCTCATGGAACACTATGGATTAGAGAAGATTATTCCTGAAAAAAGGTGAGCTCAAGTATTCCATGTCCCATGAAGGGACACATGAAGAGAAAGTTGGAGAACATAATAAAAGGAAATCAGGATGGTTGCAAAGAAACTTTGAAATCTAATTTTACTCATTCACATCAGGGAGTGAAAGGACCTTTGCTACAACCTCTGGAGAGTTTGAGGACTCATCCTGAGAAAAGAAAAGTGGAGAAAAATCATACGCACTCCAGGGTACAGAGATGCTCTCTTAAATCTAATATTTTACAAAACTTGGGTCTACAATTTGCACTAGGAATCCTCAAGTCTCCAAACCTGCAGATTCCCAAGACTACCATGCCTGATACTTAGCAGAAGTCTGTCCAAGACAGGAACCCCAGCTTCCCAGCAGGACGGTGTTGGGCATCCCTGTTTCTCTCAGCAGGAGCCCCCGCATGAGCAGTTTATGTAGCAGTTTGCACAGCAGTCAGGGAGCTATCTTCTCCCCATGAGAAAGCTCGTGTTCAAGGAGAGGGAACCCACGTGGGGCATGTATGGGAGCTGTCCTGTTTTAAAAGCGTCTGTTTAGAAGTTCCATGACCTGCAGGAGAAAGTATCTCTTATAACAATCGTATAGTCGTAGTGTCCAGGACCCCACAAGGGATAAGAGTCACTGAATCTAGAGAAGCTAAAACTATGGTGTCTTCATCAGGCATTTGTAAATCATATGTAGTTTAATAACATAGTTCCTAGATATTTAACATTCAATGAAGTCACAGAGTTAAATGAAAAAAAAATGGCAGCAGAGAAACCTTTGGTCCATAATGATCTTGAGCAAGTCCTTCAACCTGTTTTTTTTTTTTTTTTTTTTTTTTTTTTTTTTTTTTTTTTTTTTTTTTTTTTTT